>NW_027182028.1:0-26923 GCF_029961685.1 Aristolochia californica | reverse complement strand
AACTCACCTCCCATGGTTAGCACCAACCAGATAATGCAGGTCCAGGATATAACCCCAACTTTAAGAAAACTGAGTTGGGTCGACTCTAGTAGGACTCATCCTGAATAGAAGGGGGAGTTTTGACCTCTGTGATCGACTCCATTAATCAAACCTATCTATCAAACCATTGAAGAACCACTTTTGACTCGCTTAGACCAAAACTAGTCAATGTCCCGATTTGAAGGCTGGTTTAGTTTTAACAACTTTGGTTAACTCGGGTAAAAGACGGGAAAGAAAACGGTCACAGTGACAACTACGATTTCAGTAAAATCAAATCAATCTCAAAATCAGCAAATCAATTTCAATTTATGTGGTAACAAGATGAGAGCACGGGACCCATGTGGTATTAGAAGTTCACTAGGTTCGAGACCCCTCAAACCTTTTAGACTCGATCACGGTGCCTCCCAACGGCCACCATTAGCTACAACACGGACCTCCACCTTGTCATGGGAAATACAAAGAACCCTACTATCCATCGTCCCATGATGTGAAGCATCCCCAAATAACATTTCATGCAGCAAATATTTTACTTTGACATAAAAAAAAAAATCCACAAAGGGGCCTATCTCAAACTCAGATTTCTCATTTAAAGAGCCATCAATGCAAGAATTCCTAATTCATTCGGAAGGCACTACTGCTTCATCGCTGCTTCAATACAAGATAGAGACGATAATGGTAGCGTTTGACCGAGCAAGGGGAAACCTTGATTCTGCAAGCTTCTTCAAGCGGCGCCATTAGACAAAAATCAATAGTAATAAAGAAACTAGGTTTCAGGAGAGAAGAGAACCAAACACGAGACAAAGAGAAAAAATAAATGGAGTTCTAAAACACCATAGCTATGAGTCCTGCAAATCAATGCTCTTATATCATGTTGATTTTCAGGACTCCATGGATTTAATTCACGAAGAAAAAGAGAGAGGGACTCATTGGCAAAAAACAAGATAAATAAAAAGTGATTAATTTGTGTCCTAATCCTTCCCCTGAAACTCAATTTATAGATTAATAATCCTATAATATTATATTTATGCCCGTAAAACTTAAACTAATTACATTAATGTCATCTTTATGAGATGTCTCTTCGTTTACGACCATGCCATCACATGTATGGGCTTGTGGGCATTTTCCTTGGTTTTATGGGCCTTGAGTTCATCTTCCATCTCTCTTGTGTGAGTCTTCCTTGGTATTGTGGGTTTGAGCCTATCTTTCAGATACTCAAACTTGTAGGTCTTCCTTAGTAGTGTGGGTTACGACCCATCTTCCAACACCCCTCTTAATATATTTCTATCAAACGTCTAATCTTATTTCACATGTACGATAATATTAACGAAAATTCTTTTGTTTTCATATTAGGAGTTCCTAGAGTACTCGTTACCCAAACGAAAAGAGCTTGGAATAGCATGAGACATTAATGGTTGTGCTTGGAATCTCAATTGCGACACTAAACATGAGTTAAAAAGGAGAGATTTTTTTGTGATGTAATGAACAATATTTTTCAGAAATGTATTACAAAATTATCCAGTTTTAATGGTATATTTTGATGGTTTTCCAACCCAACGAGGGCATAACCCCAGCTTATAGAAAACCGGGTTCGGTCAGCTCTAGTTGCTAGTTTGACCCGTCTGATTGACTCTATTAATCAAACCAAAATACCATTCACCCAAAATTCCATATATCTAAGATTTTAAGTTATCATGGACTTAATGCAAATATAATATGGTAAATACGTGGCAAAGAGGGGGCATTAAGATTGTTACTATAAGGTTTTACAAACACGTTACGTAACAGATAATGTCCGATATGCATATGAATTTATTTACTCGACACATATCTGATCCGATACATATACTATATCCGATATGTATCGGGAATTTATAGACATCTCCAAACCCTCGTCAACCCAAACGCGAGAACTGCAGCTTTTTCAATCCCCAGACAAAAAATGGATCGAGTGACAGCGAGTCACGCCTTCTGCTTGATTCCATTCAACTCAGCCCTAGGAGTCAGAGGCTTCACGAGTCTCCGTCTTCCTCTCGCCGCCCAATCCCCTATACTCGACAGCCAAGTCTACCCTAAGCTCAGCGGCGGCTAGCGATCCATCCATCACCCGCAGGCCGCAGTCCCTCCCGGTTCTTCCATAAAAACAGGCCCCGCACTGACGTCTCCTCTCCTCTCCATTTTCCCCTAAAGCTACCTCATCGACCCTTCGCCTTCCTCATCCTCCTCCCCTCCGTAGTCCTTCGGCGACGTCGGTATCACCGAACCCCAGTACCCACGACCATTAATGATTTCCTTTTAGCCCTTTTTTTTGCCCCCTTTCAATGCCCGCTTCGTGTGGGACGACAGTCGGGTAAGAAGCGTAAGAGGTGATTATAATGGATTCACGAGCGGGGAGGGGGCAATAATGATGGAAGAGAGTCACGAATCAGACGTCACCGTGTGAGAGGATGCAGAACGGCAGCAGTGGAATGAGAAAATAATAAAAAATGCAGAAGGAAGACGAGAAAACGTACGCTCGGAAGTCGGAACGCGATTACCGAGACGAGAGAAAAGTAGACCGTAAAGGGAATGAAAGGGAAGGGCGGAGGAGGAGATGGCACGGTTGGGACGCCCGAGGAAGAGAAGCTTAGAAAAAAGATGGTTGCTGCCATTTAATTGAGTAATAATGACCTCGAGCTTGTGGTCTCGTCGCAGCTGCGCCTGATGCTATAACAGAGATGCTCAGAAAGTACAAGGCATTTCGCATTCATGCATCTCCATCTGTAAATGACGGCTCGCGTCTCCTTTCGTCGCCGGAATTTACTCTAACCCGGCATTTTAGAAAAAAGTAAATACTTTTCACGAATCTTTAGAAACCATCTCTTCTCTCAAACAATCGTCACACGTTGATATCTAAAATACTAATCAATTTTAATCTCTATTAAGGATTTTTGTAAATTCAGCTCAACTATTATATTCAAAAGTCTCCTGGTCGTCCAAACAAGCATCTTCCAGTAAGCGCCATGAAACCGCGTCCTTCTGCTACCACAATTCCGTTACTGGGAACAACGCTGCACGACTGTCGCAGAAGAAAAAGAAAACAAAACAGAGATACGTCCAACAAACCGAAGGACAGAAAGAGACGAGGCAAGTCACCAATGGAAGGTCACAAGAAGCAAGACACGCGCAGTCATGACAAAACCAAAAAGGAATTTCTGTCCAACAACACGACTTCTCTCTCTCTCTCAGACATTCCTCCCTCCAGTCTCCACTGTAAACATCATATCAATTATCATATATTTCTCAGTACAGCCAAGGTCCCCAGTGCCGGAATAGAAAATTCGCTCTTTATATACAACATCAAAAACCCTGGCGGATCTTGCAATCTGCCAACTGTTTCTACTTTCTACATTAGCTGTGTTCTTCCTCCTGCTACACGCAAAAGGCTGCAAAAGTTCTCAGGGAAAAGGCACAACGAGGACATCGAATCGGTGATGGACTCGAAATCAGCTTGACCTTCTCCGGCCGTCGACGGAATCGACCTTTTTCTCTCCAGTATTCACTAGTCACAGATACTGGCGTAGACTAAAAGAATGTGGGTTGGGGGAATAACGGCAGGAGGTGGTTGATTATCAGGGCGAGCAGGAGACGGAGGTGACACCGAGGGGGTAAGGGAAGGTGTTGGCGTACTGGAAGGAGAGGCTGCCGCCGTTAGAGAGGGGCTCGCCGTCGTTCACGAGGCAATCGTCGTAGGAGAGGCGCTTGAACACTTTGGGGTTGATCATCCGAGCGGAGCTGAACCACCCACACCGCATGTGGATGCCGGCAATGGCGCAACCCGTATCGCAGGCGTTCAGGATCTCCACCCTGTATGTCGGGATTCCGCTCGGAAGCGGCGACGATGGGCCTTGGTATACCTGGATATCATCCACGGAGCAGCGCTCCCCGATCTTCTCCAGCCCCACCTTCTCCCCACCTGCAAAAATCAAAACGAAACATCAAATTTTACTACCAACCATATCTACGAAAACAATCAATCTCTCGAAAAGCATCCAATCTGCCGATTATGACACACGGCATATAACAAAGTAAAAACAGAATTCATGCAGAAGGGACGATGAAAATCTGCTACCGATTTTCTTACTGTGTTCCAGAAGCTTTCGGTTGTGAAAAGAAATGGAGGGGCCACGGCGATGGAAAAGCGTCTTCCCTGCAAAAAAGAAGCAAAAAGTTAACTGATGGCTTTTTCTCATAATTCCAGTAATTCGCCGACGCAGACCAGCAAACAAAAAGAGACGAGATAAATCAATAAAAGGTCTTTCCTGTCGAGGAAAGAGAAGGCACGAAATAATTATCAGAACCAGCCACGGAAAGACAATTGGAGGATAAAAATAACAAACAAACAAAAAAAAAAGTTTACAAAACTCTCGGAAAAGAGATACATATGAGAGAGAAAGAAAACTGCAACAGTTGAAAATCAGTACAATAGAAGAACAGTTAACGCACCACGATAGAAGAAGAAGAAAAGGCCGACCATAAGTACCGCCAGAACAAACCGACGCTTCGAGAACATCCTCATCGTTAAAGGGAAAACTTCAGCAACCATCTCGTGCTCCACGGTTGTTTCTGCCGAAAACTCAAAACCCTAACGGAGCTAACCACCAAGCAGTCGACGATCCGAAGTAGCAGTAAAGAAAAAATTTCGCCACTGAACCCTACCAAAATCTGCAAGAGAGTATCAGAAATCGTGAAAAGCAAAACCATCGGAGCTGTAAGAAGAAGATTAATAAAGTAGTAGCTGCAATGTGAAACAGTAGAAGGATTTTGACTTTACGTCCACAGCTGGGTTTTACCACTATTAACGACTCGAACAGGAACTTTTTCTACACCTGAATTTCCTTTATGGAACTCCAAAATAGGAACCAGCGTAAACCCAGTTTTTTCAATTTTTTTTTCTCAATCTATCATTTTAGCAGAACAAGCACGAAGTTTCGATAGAAGCGCTTTTCCATAAAAGGATCAAGCCAGCCAAAAGCATACAATCTCTATACGAGCAGTGTTCTGGAAACGCCGGACATTCTTGAGAACCGAAGAGAGAATACAGGAGCAAAGCGTCTAAAGAGAGAAAACCCACTCAGAGTCGAAACAAGCACAGAAACGGAAAAATCCGAGACAGAAAAAAAGTAAAAAACCACTCGGCGACTATCATCGGTAAAAAGAAAAGAGAAGCGAGCTCTGGCGAAGCGAAAATGTTGAAAACCCCTACTGAAACCCAAAACCCTCGAAATGTTTCAGTTTTTTGGGTCAATTTGCAGGCCCCGAGTACGAACTGGAGACGATCTCTAACCTTTAACGAGAAGAACAATCTTCGTCGAAACGCGTGTTGGAGACGACAAAAATATGGAGAAGCGAATCAGGGTTTAGAGAGGAGAGAAGAAGGAATGAACTCGATCGACCTCGCTCTCTGTGGAGAGTTCGGAGATAGCTGAGCTCAGTTCGAATGAGGAGGAGCAGCGCCAGGAATTTATACGCGCGCTAATTAAACGAATTTAAATTCAGTTTAAGATTGCTTTAACTCGGGTTAGTCAGGGAATGAAAATCGATGGCTGTATTTACGTAATTGACCTTGAGGTTCTGACAAGTGGGTCCCACGTTTGGCATGTACAGCTATGGCGCACGTGGGCTTCGCGGTTCATGGGTTCCCCTGATCCCGACTCTTATTAAGAAGCTATCAATTATTATTTTAAAAATAGTATTAATATTCATTAAAGAAAATAAAGTTTTTAATTAAAAATTAGAAAATAATTTTTTAATTACGATTAATTGCTGTTGTATGTCTCACTAAATCCCCCTGATAGTATGGAGTCAATTTTATTTTTATTTTAAAAATATTAAAAAAATAAAATTAATAGCAAAATTACCTCAAATTTTTACAAATTTGATCAATGGTTTAAAATTAAAATATGTAAATTGCCACGAAATACGACAATTAAAATAATTTTATTTAAAATTTATCTTAAGAAAATGAAACTGTTTTCAAGAAGCATATCAATCGCTGAAATATGACCGATATACATAGTGTACCGCCCGATATGGGAGATGGGCGGGCGTATCGGCCGATGGTCCAAGAGAATCCCAAAATCCGTTGTGCTTTGCATCCGTTACGTATGGCAGGATGCTGGTAATATTTTCACCAAGATGAGATATGTATCGTTAACGTGCCGCCGAAACGTCTCACTTGTCCTCTCCCTCTCGATGAGCTCAAATTGGACTTCAATGTGGCGGAAGAACTCTGTTCAAGCTCGCTGGTAATCAACAGAATTGTGAAGAGGAGAGAAATAAAAGATAACAGATAAAGAAACAGATTAATGGCGTCGAGCTGAAAGATTTAAAAAAAACTGAGGAAGAACTGGAAAGAAGAAGAAAAGAAGGGGAAGGAGCGAAAGAGATACGGCTATGCATGGCACTGAGACGAATAAACCGCGACGAAACGGAAGGTTGTTCGTATCGATTTCTTGCCTTGTTGAAGCCGCCTGGAAAATCTGGGTTTTCTTATACGTTTGCTTCCTATTCGATTTCAGTCTCGCCAGTTGATTTAAAAATAATAAATAAATACAGAACTCGAAGACAGGGAAAGAGAGAAACATAACAGATGAAAGGAATAAGAAGATAAAACGAAGAATCTCTGATGGGGCAAAAAACAAAAAAAACAAAAAACGGAGGAAGAAGAAGAAGAAAAAGAAGAATCATATATACATACAGAAGGTTGTTCGTCTTCCTGTCCGGCCCTCCCGTAAACGAGACGTTCGAAGAACTCAGAACCTCGCGCCGCCTTTTTCGTTTCCAAGAACATTTACCAGAAAATTTGGAGCATTCTTGGAAACGAAAAGAGGAGGCGAGAGATACTGAGGTCGATTCCCCGCCTTGGTAATGGTTGGCCGCTCGCTCTCTTTTCTTGCAGTCCGCGCAGAGGAAGAAGAGAAGAAATCAATCACAAATCACGACGCCTGAATTGTGCTTCATAAAGCCTCCGAGACAACAGATGCTCGGGCCCACAAAGCTACTTGCCTACGTGGCATGATCGATGCCGTTAATAATTTACCCGAACAGCAAGGATTAGATTATGTCTATAACCCGCGTACTATCTATGATGTCCTACCTTCCAATAGTAAAGTTATAAAAATAAGAGAAAATAATTTAGGAAAATTAAATTAAAATAATTAAATACCCCCTACAAAATAACCTAAAAAAACCATATAAAAAATACATTTGATGTTAGATAAAATCTAGGTGGGTAGGTGGGTAGGAGAGTAAATGACTTAAAACGATTTGACTCTTCATAGAATGCCTTCCATGTCCCATTATGGGTTCGTTTGATTTTTTTGGCTCCAGAGGGGTTTTGGCTATGGGTGGACACGGGTCCAGTGTGGACTAAATTTTAAGAAACTGTCCCTACCCTCTAATACATGACATGGATAAAAATTAATGAATTATAAAATTATATAAAATTATATAAATTTTAAAATAATATATAGTCATAATACATATAAATAATATATAATATCAAGCTATTTCTTTAGAATTCGAGATAATCTTGAATCGTTGTTCTCTTATCTAGGGTAACCTCCCCTACGTTGGTCTCTACTCTCCCCAACAAAGAGGACTAGTGGACCCAACCCACTGCGGTTCGAGTTGGTCTAACCCGGTCTACGTCAATGATGACTGCAGTACGGGCATAATTGACTTTAGACATCTTTCGTCGGCTTCCCGTGGTCGCGACGGCTCGCCTCGCGTCGTCCAAAGTGGCGTCGCTGTTCATACCTACCCAGCTAAATCTTCCCACCTGGCCAGTCAATTTCGTCGCTCCTATAAAAAAAACACAAAAACTTCTTGCAAGCTCTCATTTCTCTCCCTTTGACTCCTCCCATGGCTTCCGTTTCCCGTCTCTCAAACCCTAACTTCTCTTCGTCTTCTCCGTCTCGCAGTCTCCGATCCTCGCAGTCCAAGCCTTCCGTCGGCTTTCAGTCCTTAGCATCTGCTCGCAGCGCAGTTTCCACCTCCCGGTTTTCGCTTCAAATACGTCATGTGGGGAGGAGCTCTTTGATGTAAAAACTTGCCTAATTATCATTTTTTTGTTACTTTTTTATTTTTAGTTTTTTATTTGACTAGATCGGTTTCGTTTCGTTTATATTTGGACGGTTTGGCTGTGATTTTGTGTAGTGTGAGATGTTCGCAAGTGGATGGAAATATCACGCAGACCAAGAGAACGACTCTGCACGATCTTTACGAAAAGGAGGGACAAAGTCCTTGGTATGATAATCTCTGCCGTCCGGTGACGGATTTGCTGCCATTGATAGCTAGTGGTGTAAGAGGTGTTACCAGCAACCCGACAGTGAGTGATCATTAGTTTTGTTTGATTTGATAGTTATCTTGTGAAAGGCTTTGAGTTTGGTTGTTTGGCAAAGTACTGTGTTGATTGTTGAAATTGATTGTTAATGGTTTATGCATTTGGATGCAGATTTTCCAGAAGGCTATCTCATCTTCGAATGCTTATGATGATCAATTCAGGTATTGCTTGCGGATTTGGATTTTGAATGGTATGAGTTGCTTGTAGACTTATGCTTGAGTTCTCAATGATGAAATTACTACAAAAATGAGAAAAAAAAAGAGTTTATTCGGCTGTAAGAATCATATAATTTTTGCCATTTAGATGAATGAAGTTCGTCAAAATTGTTATCAGAGGGATTTTCTTATGAAATAATTATGTTTATTCTGGGTTTCTGTGTCTCTTTGATTTAAAGGTTCGGCATCATGTAGGATCTATAAAAATAATTGTTGTTATTATTTTTTTGAATGGTAAATATTAGTAAATTTACAGAAAGTCTATTACGTACATACATTTACAGATCATAGAAAAAAATGGGAGATGATTTTACAGCCCCTATGAATAGACATATCGACTAATTTACCATGTGTTTACTCACAGTCCTTTTCTAAATATTGAATGCTGTTATTTATGTTTTGTAAGTAATTTTATTTATTTATTATTTATTATTTTTTTGTGTTTGATGATTGTTGGAGTGTTATTGTCATTCAGTTTTTTTCATAGGAGCGCTCAGTATTTCTTCTAATGCTTCATATTCCTTTCTAAATCATATTATTGGTATTAGTGTCTTAATCCAAATGGGTTGATTTTATAGGCAGCTTATTCAGTCAGGAAAAGATGCAGAAAGTGCATACTGGGAACTTGTTATTAAAGATATCCAGGACGCATGTAAACTTTTTGAACCAATATATGATCAAACAGATGCTGCTGATGGCTATGTATCTGTCGAAGTTTCTCCACTACTTGCAAATGACACAGAAGGAACAGTTGAGGCTGCAAAATGGTTGCACAAAGTGGTTGACTGCCCAAATGTGTATATAAAGATTCCTGCTACAGAAGAATGCATCCCCTCTATTCAGAAAGTTATTTCACTTGGAATAAGTGTGAATGTCACGGTAAGTGTGTCATGTTGCCCTTTTTAATTTTGAATGTAAATTGTACAATGATGCCAATCTGTCTTAACATTGACGAATTCTATGAAGATACATCAATTCTTACCTGAAATGCCTATATTTTGTCTCAAGTCTGTATTAGTAGAAACAAAAATATTATTTAATATTAATAGATTATCGTGACTGCTGCTTACAGATTGACATATTATAATATTTTAAGAGCTGTTAAACTTTTTAGGCAATTGTTGAGCAGCCAAATTAGCTGTTTGCATAGATAATAGGAAAAATTATAATGCTTGCAGAACCACTAAAATGAACTCCAACATTGTGAAATTTTGAGCCTCTGAAATTTCAGCCGTTCTTTTTCTTTAATTTTTTGCCACTTAATATGCACACGGTAGGCATTCTCTAAATTTTGAGTGTTAGTCCAAGTAAGCATATATTTTGGGTGAGGAACCATTTCCATTAGACGTGCTTCTATAAGCTTTATCTGCCTGAGATGGTATGTCTGAACTTGTTAGTCGTAAGCCTACCTGAGTGGCAATATTAGCGACCGGTACTCAGCCATGTAGAAATTAATTTTTGTCCCTAGCTTTGAGTTGCTGGATGATATTATTATCATGGGCGATTCCTTAAATTCTTTAAGTTTCTGAATTTTTTATTTTTTATATTCAGCTCATTTTCTCTCTTCCACGATATGAAGCTGTTATTGATGCTTACCTGGATGGTCTTGAGGCTTCTGGCCTGAGTGACCTCTCTAGGGTCACAAGTGTTGCCTCATTCTTTGTCAGTCGTGTTGATACACTCATTGATAAGATGCTTGAGAAGATTGGATCCCCTGAAGCTCTTAACCTCAGGGGGAAGGTAAATACATGAAACACTGTGACAGGAAAAGCTTATGCAGAATATTGTTTTTAACGTTTTTAGAGGTTTGTCTTCTTTATAGGCAGCAGTAGCTCAAGCTGCATTAGCATACAAGCTGTACCAAAAGAAGTTCTCTGGTCCACGATGGGAGGCATTGGCGAAGAAAGGGGCTAAGAAACAGAGGTTACTGTGGGCATCTACCGGTGTAAAGAATCCTGCATACCCTGACACCTTATACGTTGATCCACTCATTGGTCCTGATACAGTAAGTGCTACTTAGTTGAGAGTTCCCATTGCGATATTATCTTGCTAACCATTTGATAAAGGGTGTTACAAACTCTTCAGCTAAAGCTTCAAGTTACAAACGCTGCTTTGTTTTTTATCATGTGTGGGCAAACGTTTTATGTTTTCTGAATCTGGCTTGCAGAATTTGTCCATTATTTCTTGTTGCATTCAAACGTTATATTTTAAGATATTCTGAACGTTTCATGGCTGAATTTGACCTTAACAATGGCTTACCCTCTCTCTCTTTCAGGTCTCAACTATGCCAGATAATGCTCTGGAACCGTTCATCGACCATGGAACCGTCTCAAGGACAATTGACTTGAATGTGTCGGAGTCTGAAGGTGTTTACAGTGCCCTTGAGAAATTGGGTATCGACTGGAACGAAGTAGGGACCCAATTGGAGGTTGAAGGAGTGGATTCATTCAAGAAAAGCTTTCAGAGTCTACTTGGTAGCCTTGAAGGAAAAGCAGAATCACTGAAAGCAGTGAACGTGTAAGGTGGGAGTTCTCCCCATCACTAAGCGCCAATAAAGCTGGTTTGGTTTCTTCATCAATGTAGATAATAACGTTAGTATTGGATTTATGGTGTGTGGATTATATGTTATATCTGTCTAAGCTCTGTCGCCTCCCGCATGTTTTTACTTTTACCGGAGATCTATAGAACAAATTCGTTGATGCTTTCTGGAGGAACGTCGGGGCAGTCACCTGCTGCACTCCCTCCGTTGGAATTCTGTTCCAGAAACTGAATGTGAATGATCGTAATCAATGACCAACTGCTCAAGTGTCTTTTTTAATGATTTTTATATCATATTTTTATATATTTGAATAATAATATTTTTAGACTTTTATTTACACATTCAACCATCAGATAAATAAAGTCATGAGGCTGAGACGAAGTCCGACCGAGTTGGATTGAATCTGCTCGACAGATTCTAACCGAATCTCGTGCAAAATGGGAATCTCACTGCCTGACCACCACAAGAAAATCTGAATCGACTAACTCGAGTTGTTTGTGAGTCGACTCGCCTAGACCTAACTAGTCAAAGAAAGTTCGTTCGAGTTACTGTCTGGGCGACACTTGAAGGGCTAAAAGCGCTAATACGAAATGCACCATTATCTTCCCGCGAAACGCCTTTTTTCCGTCTCCTCTTCCAGCAGTTTCTGCAACTGGGCTTCTACCAAACTGTTCAAAGGATCTACTTCGAGGGTATGTACCTATCTTTGTACCATTGTCTTTCCGAACATGTTGAGCAGCGTTCCCCTTCTTGTAGTACGTCATTACTGAAGTCCGGGTCGATAATTTGTTTGCTCGGAAAACCGTTTCCCCGTGTAAAGATTTAAATTGTGAAGTCAAATTGTCATTTGGGTGCTTCTAAGGGTAGTTTTCAGGGATTTATCTGGCTTATGTAGTTCAGTTTCAGCAGGGTTTGAAGTATCGCATTCCATGCATGAAATCTGAAGAAGGCTGTGGTCAGAAACCGGAGGGATTTCTCATTGCTTCCCCAAACGGTGAGTATCTGCGACAATTATGTTAACTCTGTTTTTCCTTTTGCTTTTTTCTGATATGAAAAATTATAATGATGTCTAACAAAATTTCATCAGTGGCACGATAGTTAGTAGTACTGAACTCAGCTTCTTGATCCGAATAGACTGTAATAAAGTTTTTTGAAGCATATTGGATCGCTATTAGAGAGTGAGAAGAAACGTGAAGGTGAAAATACTTAAATAATTATTGTCATCGGAGAGGATTGTTTGACATAACTTTAGTGTAGTATTCAAACTGCCGATTCATTCTCCAAATATGGCTGGAATAACGCTATAGTGTTTATTTATTCTGATCTTAGATGTTTGCAAATGAACTGAAATGATTTTTTAAATGAACTTTGCGTCTTCTAGTTCTTGTCGGTATGGACTTTGGTTTTTATACTGTGTTTGTTGAGCTCCATGAGCTGCATACCTTCTCATCCCTTTAATCATTCAGCTTCCAGATTTTAAATCAGTTAGTCATATTACTTCTTTCCCACAAGCAATTTGAAGTCAAAATAAGTTCATTGATCTCGGTTCTTTTCCATCACATACGGTCCAGAGTATTAGCTGATTAGGTAAATAGAAAACTTAACAGTTGCTAATATTAAGCAGTAGGACCCATTGTCTGGGAACAGTGAAGCATGGTATTGACAGTATTAAAGATGGTTTTGCTTGGTTCATTCATTCTTGGCATTTCCTGTACATTGAAGCTTTCAGGATGTAGAGATTTTAAGTCATTTTGCCACATCAAATTGATTGAGTTTGCAGTCATGAAAGAATGACTATTGTTTTCTTAAATTTTAACTTACTGTTATTCACGAAACAAGAATTTACTCACATAATATGCGTCATAGGGTCATTGATTTTTCTCTGCTTTCTCTGTGTTTTTTCAAAATTATTCATGAAGTTGATTCAGAGACTGGTCAATTGAAACTTGAAAGGAGGAAGGTCTTAACAGTTTCCACCATTGGCTTGCTGGTGGAGGCCACAACGCATCTTCTGGAGGATAGAGAATAGCCTTTGAATATGCAGACAGTAAGTTTGCTAATTTTCAATGATTCATTAGATAAGATGAGGTTTAATGTCTTAGTGTTTAATCATGACGATGGGGATTGAGCTGTAGTTTTTAGTTCTTTTGTTTATTCATCATATTTGCGTTAAGTTGACGAGATACAAGATAAATCTTGCCTCTAAATCTTGATTAGTGCCTGCACTGCGTGGGAAGAATTATGGGACGACCAAAATGCAGTATCCAGACTTCACAGAAACAAACTCGGGTCTTCGGTACAAGGTTATCAATTTATTGAACACATGGGAGCATTCATATTCTCTCTCTCTCTCTCTCTCTCACACACACACACACACACACACATACACACACATTCACAATCACAAGGATGGGTGAACAGACTCAAATATATCTTACTTCAAAGGAGTTGCAGGACTTGCTGTAGGCAGTGGTCCCATACCAAAGAATGGAGAGACGGTGGTGGTAAGACATCAATATCTGGACTGTAGGCACTGGTTTTTGCCTATGATTTTGTGGTTGAGGACCAAAACTAAGATTCACCTTCTCAACTCTTTACTTTATTTAGGTTGATTGGGATGGATATACAATAGGATATTATGGTCGCATATTTGAAGCACGAAACAAGACAAAGGGAGGATCATTCGAGGTATTACCACTAGCTTGCTGCGCAAAATCAATGGCTAAGCTCTGATAGGTCTGTTAGTCTTTAAGTTGGGGCCATTCGATATATTATAGAATCAAATTCATATTTTGGAGATATGGGATGCAAAAATATTATCATCATGTATGCAGATTCTTCTGAACTCAGTTTTGATGCTTTTATTTTATAAAACATACAGGGTGATGACAAAGATTTCTTTAAATTTACCCTCGGATCTCAACAGGTGAGTGGTACATCCTTCATGGACTCACAACATTGTAAATAAGAGGAACTTTTGTAGTGTGGATTCACTACGTTGTGAATAAGAGGAACTTTTGTAGTGTGGATTCTCTTACATTTTTATGCTATTGATGTGATAAAATGTTAGTGTCTTATTAGACTTTCCTTATGACTTTGATCACTTGATCTGTATGAGACATACTCCCGAGAAAGCTCATTATTTCTGGAGTGGCATTTAGGTTATCCCAGCATTTGAGGAAGCTGTTCAAGGCATGGCTATGGGTGGTATTAGAAGGTGATAAATACTGCTTATTTTTCTATGGTTCGAAATGACATTGTTCTGATTGATATCCAATTGATCACAGAGTACAACCTGAAATTATTTTTTTATGGACCACCGGATGAGTCTTGAGGGTGGTTCCACATCTATCAGTTGGCTCAGTTAGTTTAAGTCACGTGGAATAGCATGATTAAAGATGCAAGGTTTACCTCATGTTATTTGGTTTACCGGATCTATGTCTCAATCTGAAGTGCATCTCTACATAGTGTAGTTGTACGTGAATGGTTCACCTCATGTGATGTACTTAAGTAGACAAATTTGGATTTATGAAAATGTGGCTTTCTAACAGTTTTGTTCACAGGAATGCAGGATCATAGTTCCCCCAGATTTGGGATATCCAGATAATGACTTCAACAAGCTCGGCCCAAGACCAATTTTTTTGGTAGGTTAAAATTTAATGGTATGCAAATCTCTTGCATCCTGTTCTCATCACTACTTGTTCACAAAGATTTTTATGTTCTGTCTACTATGTTTGCGCAGGGCCAAAGAGCTTCGGACTTGTGCTGAGGAAGCGAGGACTGATCGACAAGACACTATTGTTTGACATTGAGCTAATCAAAATTATACCAAACTGATTCTTCATTATGCACTTCTCTTTTTGGTGGAAGAATTGTTAAGACAGAGTCCCGTTATCTTTCACCTAACCATGAAAGATATCCCTTTCTGCATGCCTCAGTAAGCATATGCTCTCTGCATATGAAAACATGCAAGCACCAGCACCATCGCAAACGGATGATGTCTCATATTAAATGAGAATGTTCTTTTGTTGTATGATTTGGTGTTTGTTCATGTTCTAATTCGAGATCTTTATTGTGATATACTATCACTGTTATTTGTCAACAAGCGGGAAGGGAAACTGAGAAGGGGAACTCAACTCTTACATTTGCCAAAACCAAGCAAAAATTCTATGCAATACCTAATTCTCCTGTGGTTCTGTTCTTTCCTCATATGACAGCTGAAGACTATCCAAGTTACTGGATCTTCTTATTCATTATATGAATTTCAATACATATGATCACACATGTTAAAATTTGTTGTAGGTACAAAAATTAGTTTCATATCCACTGTAGTGGATTCTCCATTACAGGCTCCAGACTTCTCATCTCTTAAAAATGCACCATTCCTTTCTTACTAAGCTGAACTTCTTTCCTCATCTGCTCTTTTACATGTTAGTCATCTCCCTGTCGTCCTCCATGATTCTCACTTTAATTTATTCCTTTCGAGGCGATCGTTTCCAATAGTTAGCTCCTCTGCATCAGCATTCAGAAGCGTCATCAACATAATCAGGTAAAGAGAACTGAACTTCTTATCAAATTAATCAGATCGATAACCAAGTGTCAAGCTAGCAGGCTCAGGATTGTCAGCTAGAACCAGTTATTCCCCACCTCAGGAACTGTTATGGTGAGAACAAGGGCACACTATCCAAGCTGATGCATGTCCTGAATGTGAGCAATGCAACTTGTCCTCTGCTCGGTGCCCTCATGCCTTCAAAACTGATCAAAAGTAAATTTGATTTTAGTCCTACTGAAACCATATTTTGAAGAATCAGAGCATATGCTACCAGTGCTACCAGTAACACAGGTAATCTATTAAACTAGTTGCTGAATGCATTTTATACAGAATGTCACATGCTTAATCATACTGAGACTGAAGAGGAAATGCTCACTAATCATCAAACAGACGAGAGCAACGGAGAAGAAGAGGCGTGCGTTATAGTCTATCCTCTACCAGCCACCGTCAAATTGTTTCTGGTGAAGAAACGACAGAATCTCACCGGCAACCCGATTCGGCGCCTTCTTCACTTACCCAACAAATGTCCTCTTCACAGTCTAAAAAGAAAGCAGAAGAATAAAAAACAGAGATTCATTTCCAGACAGCCATGTCACTCGTTCTCTCAGATAAAAAAAATCATGTTAGACTTCACCAAGCGTTTGACGAGGGACCAGAGTCCCGGAACGGAGATGATAGAGTAAGGGAAGATAATGGGTCTTGAAGAGATGCCCGGAGGGTCGATTTTCTGGGTCTTTGAGCTAGCTCCAGCAATGGAGGCTTGAAACAGGTTCGTTCTGAGCTTACAGGGGAGAACGAAGGAAGAAGATAGGGAAGTTGAATGGAACGATTTGATGAGAGAGAGAGAGAGAGCGAGAGTAATCTAATATGTGGACACTCGAGGAATCGTCTTGGTTTGGATGGTTTTGCGAGAGTGCCAACATGGGAGCTCTGCATTTACAATGCGATGCCTAACCCTTTCCTCCATTTCATTTTCTATGATCTCTGGTTTTTCTCAATGCAAGGACCGATACGGGGAGAACTTGCTTACTATGAGAGGCGTATGACATTTCTCCTTTGATCATAACAAAAAATGAAAGTGTTCAATCGGAAAGAATCCAATTTTTTTGAAAGAATTGAACATGAATCGTATGTGGTGAAACTCTCATGTACAGTTTTGTAGAAAAACCCATATAAAAGAATGTATTAATAAATAAAATATATAAATAGAAGGATCGAAGAAATTATTCTTTTATTTTAAGCTTTTAACCTATTCATATCACTTTCTAAAATTCTAATAAGACACAAGAAAGTTTCTTGGAGCTTTCAAAAACTATTTTCGGTGTTTTTGAGTTTAAGAGCGATCGACCAACGATCGATTATTTCCTATAAATGTTGTGATGAACATGAATAAAATCCATTCACAAAAATTGTTAATTCACGAGAATTCCAACGAGCAAAAGTCGATGTATCGGTCTTTATGTTACGTGTAACATCCAATTCTTACAAAATTTTTAGAAAAACATTACTTATAATGGGATGTTATAGATGTTATGTTATGTAACATGCCATATCCAATGTAAGATTTTAAGAACCAATTTCTTGTAAGATAGACTCTTGCTACTGCGTCTCAACTGCCGACATCAAATAGAGAGTCTCACTGTGTTATTTTGGACTTGAGAAACGAAAAGAAGCAAAAGAAAATGAAGAAAAATATAGCTGAAAGACTAGAAAGTCCCAGAAAAAAGTGCAGTGGGACTGTGTGGGAGCATGGGAGCCACGCTTCAATCGTTTCCACGGCTCCTTTATCTTCCACAACATTAAGCTCCTGCTTGCTGCTGCTTCAATTCCTTTTCTTCTTCTTATCCTCTCAGCACAGTTCTTAAGAGAAAACTGGTTTCACAGAGAGAAAAGAGAGGTGATAACTGCCATGGCACTTCAAGCACCCACGAGGGTCGGAACTACCACATCAGCTGTCCTGTCACCTATATCACCCACAGGAAATGCAGGTCTCCGTCGAGCATCTGATCGCTTTGCGCTCAAATCGTCATTCTTCTCTCCCTCTCTACATCTCTTGTTACCTCGTCCTCTACAGGCGGCTACTGTCTCCACCTCGCCCAGGTTTTCCATGAGAACGGCTACCAAGGAAGCTTACATTTGCCGGGATTGTGGGTCTGTTCGTTTTCTTTTTCTGTGCTCTTTGTTTCTTCTTGATCGTCTGTAAAATGAGCTTTGATTATGATTCTCTGAGATGGGCCCTCGTGCAGATATATATACAATGATAGGAAGCCTTTTGAGAAGCTTCCGGATAATTACTTCTGTCCTGGTAATTGTCTTCGTCATGTTTCCGTCCATGAATTTCTCTGTTTTTTTTTTTTTTTTTGCTGCAATTCAATTTGCTACTCTGAATTTCTTTGCTCTCTGCCCCCGAAAATTATTTTCCATTTCAGAATTTTTCCTTAATTAGAGACTATATAGATATGAAATCCTTCATTACCTGGTGTTATTTACCTAATTTATTTTGCTCTAGAGTTATTGAAATCAAATCTAATTATTGGGTTGCCAATGAAAAATTATAATTCATCTGAAGATATCTGCTGTATCTGTTGTGTAGTTTGTGGTGCTCCAAAACGAAGATTCAGGCCTTACCAACCTGCGGTGGCGAAGAATGTGAATGAAACAGACGCTCGTAAAGCTCGAAAGGCACAGATTCAGAAAGACGAAGCCATCGGGTAATATCTTCCTCTTCCATGCTATCAACTTAGCTAGTATCTGAAACAGTTGCTGCTTGCTCAACACTGAAATGTTGGATGGCCTGGCTAAAGGCTTCAGCCTTCAGGCAAAGTAAAATTAAAAAAAAAGAAAAAAGAATTGTAACTGTCTTTTTAAATTTTACTAACTCATTATAATTATTAAAAATGTAAAAATAAGCTTGAGACTTGAGAGAGATGAAGAAGTGAGCCCTCTATTTCTGTAAAAGAAGATGGAATGGCTTCCACTTCATTTTGTTTGCAGAGATTAAACACTATGCCTCCTTTTCTTAGGAAAGGCAAGCAGTTCTCCTTGTCTTTCTGTACATGTTGGTAATGAAGAAAAATGAGCTATAGAATCCTAGTTAAGTTTTTGCAGAAAGTGTAACTTGATTTATATTCACCCAACTCCTGTGTTGCAGAAGAGCATTACCCATTGCAGTGGTGATTGGAGCTGTTGGACTTGCTGGTTTATACTTCTATCTTAACAACTCTTTCTAGCAGGTTTAACAAGAGCCATACTCTCAAGCAGACCTGCCAGCCTTCCTTTTACTCCTGATCCAAAATTTCACATTGTGCTTGGCAGGATTTCTTTCTTGTTTTTGTTTTTGTTTTTATTATAAAGCTGTTCTGATAGAGAACAGTAGAATGTAGAACATAGTCTTCAACTCTTCAATTATGAAATTCACAGTTGTTTCATACAAGTTAGAATAAAACTGTCAATGTGAAAGAAGCTTGGACTTTTTTAAAGACTAGAAAATAGAAACACTACTTAGTCTACTTTTTTTTTTTATAAAAAATCCACAATTTATAGGAATATAATAAAATTTGAAGAAAATACATAAAAGTAATATCAATTAAAATTGAAAAAAAAAGGAAATCTAGGGCTCCTAAAATTCTCAAAACCTCAATGTGGATCTGAACTGTTATAAAATAAAACATTATTATTTTTTTAAAAATAGTGTTTCCTTTTTTCCTAATTTATAAAAATTCTACTTGGATTTATTGAATGACTGTTATACCCTCTTACTTATATAATATTATATCCTACTTTAAAGATAATAAAATTAGAACTTCATACTGGTAGGTATTTCTCTAACAAGTAGCTTGCTTGCCTTATGACTACTCGAACACAACAAACTACAACATTTGTGCCACTTAAAAGCGACTACACAGATCGGTCTTTTATTGAAGTAGCCCTCTTTACTTGTTTCTGTACATTTCGTGTATAAAGGTTTCAAGGATGAAAAAAGTGTAGGATCTTATTATAGCAGAGCATGTAATCAGTGCAGACAGCAAATGCAGAGGAAATTGTAAATATGTCATGGACTGGAGCAGTATGTGTTTATAATCATTATCAAGTATTATATGCTTCCATTTGGGTCTATGAAACCTTCGGCATTTGTAGGGCAAGAACAGGAGAGGAAAAAATATCTTTGCCAAATGATATTATTTTTATCTCTACAGGGGAGTGAACTTTGATCCTCTATTGAGAACCATCTTATGTGTTTATTTTATAATTGAATAAAGTAGAGGAGAATTTGAGCATTGACCTTTTATTATATATAAAGTGGTTGCCATATAATTCCTATCAAAATCTACAAGTTGCTCAAAACTTGAATTAAAACTTATAGTTGTTTTTCTTAGTTATGAGCTCCTCTTGCCCAAGTCATGGGGCAGAAAGAGTATCATGACCTCGACAGTATCCACTGTGTGAGTTATCTTGTTCTTTAAGAAGACATGATCCATATTTTCTTTGCTAGAAGCACATCCTTTTTTTTTTCTTGAACAACTAAACACTCCAAACTTCCATTCTTACTCTAAATCTTAGAGCCCTTGATATAAGAGTGTAACAAACAAAATCAGTGTAGCAAAAGATAAAATTGAATTAGGTAAGCCTTGTAGAAAATTATAAAAAATGAACATTTTCTTAGAAAAGGCAACATGATGATGCCTGAATCTGCTTATTCTTTCTTGTGACATCCCAATATCATTTTAAAGAAGAAAAAGACTAGAAGTTGTTATGGAGGAGAAGATCCGGTTGTATCTATGTCAAGTACAACAATTGCATACTCTTTTTTTATCTGTCTCCCTACTATTTGAAGGTTGCTCTATTGTTGTATAACCAAGCATGAAAACTTTAGTGGTCAAGACTTTAGTTTTATCTCTTTCCATTTTTCATTTTATCATCTATCCTCTGTTGCTTATATTGAAGACAGAAGAAACATAAAAGTAAAAACATATTATGTAAAAACCATCTTGATAGGAAGTTAACTCTCACAAAATTACAATATGCCCCTATTTTACATATATATATATATATATATGATAACAGAAGTGCTGCTACCCTCTTGGTGCAAAAACATTGAAAGGAGGTGTCACTACTCTCTTACTTCATCTTTTTCTTCTGCATAGGTGCCCCCATAGGTATTGCTCCTCCCAAATCTCTCTATTACAGTAAAGCAAAGAGTTGGAGGGGACAAACACAAGTTCAATCTAAGTTAACATTCAATAAGAAAAATGAGTGAGAACTATCTCAATTCTCTATAGAAACACAAAGAAACTTTTCATTTATTTGGAGAAACATAACATGACATGCTTGAAGAATAACATCTCTTGCCCTCTTATTGAGTAAAGTTCATAATGATCCTCATGTTCTACATTGACCACTATTTCTCCTAAATCCACCAAATAAAATATTAAGACTTGCTTTCAAATTCTCAATAACTCCTGAGCTTTTTTAGATTTACTAACCAAAGGGTTTCCTTTCTTATTGACTTCTCCTAACTTCAAGTGAGCATGGATATAATTAGAAACTACCCTAATAAACCTGTTAAATTGGGTCCAAGGTTTATCCCAAAATAACTAGCCATTTAGGAAACCTCTTTTTTAACTAATAAACTCAAAAATTTTAATCTCGCTAATCCATGTTGAACTATTCCTTAACACTCCCTCTCACGTGTAGGCACGTGAATAATTTTGGGTGGAGGCCCTCACGTGTGGTATGTAGATAATTTGGGTGGAATGCCCACATACTGAGTAGTTGTTCTGATACCATGTTAATTTGGATCGAAGGCCTTTTCCCAAACTAAAGTAATACAATTTTCATGCACAAAGTGTTAGACCACAAGAACCAAAAACTTCCTCTTACAGCTTACTGCTAAACATAGAGGAAAATCTCTCCTTTGACACTTGAATTTTTTAAGAAAAAGATCTTGATGTTTGACTTCAAATTTATTTTTTCCAGCAAAAGTAACATATGTGTATTCTACATTCTTAGATTGTTGTATGCTTAGTCAACCCCAATTTCACTTAATTTGATAATTTTAACTCAAACAAATATTTTAGGGTTTTAGTTTTGTAACCTTTATTTTAAGGAATTAAATTAGTAAGGGTTTTGGTTATCTATTTTACCTTGCTACCTATCTCTACTTAAATTTCGAACTACATTGCCACCCTTTTCTTAGATACCTTCATTTTATTTTTATTTTTGTATTTAAGAAAACTATGATCTATACATAAAATATGAAAGGTATATACATTTGAAAACTAAATATATACTTACTTGATAATCAGGTGAGGTTGAATTTTTAGAGCTATTTCTATCCCTAATCAACCCCGCTAGGGTTATTTTAGGGTTAAGGTGCATTATATGTTGATCCACCTTGTTGTCACCCTACCCAAATCCAATTCAACCTCAACTTAGCATTAGGTTGGTCCTTTTCGATCACATGGAAAAAATTAAAGAGACTCTGGTATAACGAATTCGATCTCGTATTCTTCTAATTTTTTTCTTTTATACCTTAAAAAGCTGAAATTGTTTTAAATTTTTTATCATTTGTTTAATATTTTATGGCATAATTAGGTAGTATAAAATTGTTTTTGGAAATCAGAAATTCAATGTAGTGCTCCGAGTATACCATTTTTTCCGAAAGTTGAATTAATTTTCCCTGTATGTATATTACAGAATCGTATACGAATGGGAGGTCGAGGACGTTCCAGAAATCCTGGGCACGTAGTGATGATTGATGACCAAACATCGAAATGCGGCGCGGACGCTTATTTTATCTCAATCAGCTCTATGGGTTCTGAAATTTTACCTTTTCCTTCTATAAAAGTGCAGACATGGCTACCCGGAGAAGAATCTGTTTGTACAGCTGAAGGAAAAGAGATGGGCTCCTTACCTTTCCCATGTAACTGCAGCGTCCATCCCCTTTATCGAAGGGCTTCTTTTTTCAATTCCCACTCTCCGACGGTGCTCAAGTATCTTCCTGCAACCGTTTTGTGGTCTCTGTCTGTCGTTGTATATGTTTGCTATGGACTGCTAAATTGCAAGATTTTCTGTTGATTTTTTCGTACTTGTGTAACTGATTTACTTTGGTGATTCCGACGGAATTTCAGCTGGGAGAAATAGATTTGTTGAAAAAGTCGGCATGTAGGTGTAACGGAGAGAAGAGTTTTAAATAGTTTTCTGTGGTATATGGGTTTTATCGCTCAGTTCCTGTTGCTAATCGCTTAAAACCATCAGAATCTGATTCTCTAGAGTTTTATGGTTTCTGGATTTTTATCAGAATCTGATTCTCTAGAGTTTTATGGTTTCTGGATTTTACAGAAGAAGATTGCTGGACTTACATGTAGCGCCAATTTAGTGGCAGTGGGTGTATTCTTGAACATTGTATGTTAAGGACAGAATTGTATTCATCTCTGATGGCTTGTTTCTTGTTTGGATTTCGAAGTAAATAACGGGTGACCAAGTAAGACCAGCCTGGATGTGTAGGCATTGGGTTTCTGATTCACCCATTTGAGAAAATAAGCACTACTGCGTATCGATAAATCCTCAAAGCCAATAATGGAAACCGCATTTTGATGAAATTAAGTTGTTAAAGAAAGAATTTTCAAAGTGTAAGTAAGCTGTCCAAAGCAGATTAGTGGATCCTTTGAGGTTAACTTTTATCTATTAGAAAGGGCAGTTTTGTAGAGTTCATATCCTTTGTAAGATTTTTTCTGTGAGTGAATTCATTTCTCCGGGCCAAAAATGTACATAGTAGCATTAAATATACACACAATGTTTATCACATTCACTTTCTGCTGCTGTTCAACTTCATCAGACTCCATGATAGATGTTAAGCTAATGAAGATAATATCGTTTTAGTCCCAATTGATTCTTGAAACTCACATTTTATATATGTATCAAGTGGTGACTAGGAACAGTTTTGGAAGTTTTTTTTTTTTTTAAATGATGCTGAATTTTATTGAAGAGACAAAGGAATTACATTAGGGGGGAGGACCCTCCCATATAATAAGGGGGAACAGATCTGGAAGTTACAAATGAATCTTATTTTAGGGACTCATGATAACTGATTTATTCTATTTGCATTCACCATGTCTTTCATTTCATAATTCTAGTTATATTTGCAAGTTACAGAGAAATTTTAAATGGCTTGGTGAGTCATGTGGAAGCATTTCTGAACTTGGTAGTAATGTTTTCTTTTCATTCTTTCTCCAGCTGGGGGTTACAAAGCAAGCTAGAGATCAACTCAATCACCCACCGTATCAATAGTCAGAAATTTCAGGCTCTGATCAATGCTACTGTATGGATCTTGTCTTTTACAATATCTGGTTTTAATATTGTGAAATTTCACAGGTATGGAATGGTTCAATTGATACAACATGCAACTCGCCCATGTGCAAGTCCATTTCAACTCAGATTAAAACCTCTCAAATTGAGTACTTTTTAAAGTAGTTAGCTTTTGCCAATAATGCCCCTTGACAGATTTAAGTCTTTCTCAAAAGGGAGTTGATAGAAATAGTGTACCATTTTTATCAGCTTGCAGTCTAGAATCTCAAACTGAAATTTTATTTATGGTGCCCTTTTTTAGATTTGAGTCTTCATGGAAGTGAGTTGATAGAATTAGTTGACCATTTTTAATGTAAATTAGTTCTGAATTAATTTTCATTCAGCATGTAACCTGCCATCACAAAGAATCTAAGTGAAAATTTACTAGTTTTACTTGAGCTTTAGTAAAACCGAAGCAGTTCTGATCCAGTTTTAGAGTTGCTGGCTAGTTCAATATGTTGGAACTTCGGATGTAGTCTCCAAAGCTACCTTGCTTTGTACAAAATAACAGAAATAAAGCAAGTTAGAAAATAATGTTGTGTGCTGTAGAAATATGAGTCCATGCCAAGTGCTAACATGTTTACCCTTTTTGACATACAGAAAGGAGGTAAGAGTGGTGATGAAATACTCATGGTTGATCCTGTGGAGGCTAAGCGTTTGGCTGATATACAAATGCAGAAAATAAAAGCCAAAGAGAAATTAAAGGTGGGTGAGCTTATTCATACTTCCAAAAAGTTCCTTTCTGAAAGATTGGACCAGTAATTTTTATTAGACATTGATTGTTTTACTTTGAATGTCAAAAACTCACATATCATTACTTTTTGGCAAAGATGAATGGTTCTTTTTCTGTATATTGGCACTAAATTGATATATGAACTCGATTCAGATGCAACGTAAGATTGAAGCAATTAATGGGGCATGGGCTATGATAGGACTGACAGCAGGGTTGATCATTGAAGGTCAAACTGGCAATGGCATTCTAGCTCAGGTAAGTTACTTGTTGAATTGATGAAGAAACCCAGAGATACATAGATAAGATTGGGTCTAACAAGTTCTTCATGAGTTTATGCAGTTGGCTGGATATTGGGGAGCCTTCATTGGTTTGTTCTTCCGGTAGCAGGAAGACTATTTCTGCATTGTTGATTGAATCAAATGAAGGTGGAAGAATTCTTTCGAATAATTCTTTTCTGTAAAGGAAGATATCCATTATGCTTATTAGGCATATAACAATTTGTTTTATAAAATTAAAAATTTCTCCACTCAGCCATATTGGTTGAGCTACTGCAAAAAAATTATTGCTACTCCAAGCTTAAATAATTTTATGCAGATTGCCATGGAAATATCATGTTAACAGTACTGGACTGCTCTAATTTTGTTCTGTTCCACATTGTACTCTTCCCTCTACAATTAGACCTAATCAAAGTGTATTATACTGCCTTTTTTCCTCTGAAAATTTCTTTTTACTTCTAAAATACAGGATAATTCAACAGTCTTGACCGAGTGGAAAGAGCCTCTCCTAATGCCACGCATGTATACAAATGATTTTCTGCTGCCAAACATCTGTTGTAAATTTTGATTACATAACGGGTCTGAGTTCAAATAGACAAACGAACCCTCTTAGACTCATCATCTGCCGAGTTGAACTGCTAGCTTTTTGTCTGCTATCTTAAGCTTGGAAATTTGTGAGAGCTGAGGCAGGTATACAGCCATTGCTACTCACATGCAGACAGAAGTCCCAGCATTGACACAACCTTTGGTCATGTCACAATGTCAATAGTGAGATTTCTAAATGGAGTTCTGCTGCATGTTAAGAGTAATTTTAGGGGTAGAGATATTGGGTGACACCCATATATTCTGGTTTTCTCGTTTATGAGCCAAGACCCCTTATTTGTCTCATGCCGAACCAATGCTGAATCGACTCAACCAAGAACCAGGATGTCTTTGTTGGAAAGAATGTTTGTGTCTGAGATTAGACCCAAGATTGTTAACGTCAGGAAAAGTGTTAGAAAGAAATGTTGTTCGTGAAAAAATAGATAGAAAGATTTTGAGTTTATTAGTCGAGAAAGAGAGATTTTAACATGGTCAATCATTTTTGGATAAACTTTTGACCTATTTTCCTCTCCGAATACCTCCCAACACGTTACGAGTTTCATTAGATTTTTTCAGAAGGGAAAACTTATCCGATCCTTTCTGAACATAAAGTAGTAACTATAACTGAATTATAGCTCACAGACATTGGAAAACAGGCAAACATTGAAAAAGCAGCATTCTCATCAATTAAATATTTTGAAAAAGAGGAAAAGGAAAAGGAAGCAAAAGAAAACAAGGAAAATGATTTCACTTTATCTAATCTGGGTCTTGGTTTAAACTTGACTTTGAAGCATTTATTCTAGGACTTTAGGGCTGGCATAGGACTTTAGGGCTGGCAACCCTCAACACAACTTGTCTTAACAAATAGTTTCTCACATGTGAATGCAGAATGTTTTTTAATCTTTCTAATGCCTCTTTGAACATGATGACCAACATAAAAGGACAATTTCTTGCTTTAATTATTGCAACCTTTACAACTAAGTTGGAATCTAATTCATTTGGATGAAAAGCAGCCACAAAATATCCATATGGAACATTAGAATTGTGCCAACATTGTTTTATTTCAACAAGCATATATTTGCATCAGATTATGATCAAAGTTTCTTGTGTTTCCACTTTTCATTATGAGTCTGTGTATTATTGTGTTTCCTAAAGTTTTCATGTGTAGCCACGATATGTTTTCATGTCGATGAACCTCGGTACATCCGAAATTGATCTTAGTTTCATGTTATGCTCAACATTTTATAGAAAAAAAAAAA
>NW_027182027.1:0-26933 GCF_029961685.1 Aristolochia californica | reverse complement strand
AACGTGCGGTGGGAGATTTGCCCGAGTCAAACAAGCCATTATTTTGCCCATATTCAAAAAGTTGAGCTAACAATGACAGAACATTGTAAAGTGATTTGTCATGCGTAACGGGCTATATTTTGGTGTGAAATGACTTATGGATTGCAATTCAACACTCAGTTAAAAATATCCCGCCTCCCCCGTTTCCCGACGATTGCAAAACCTTAGATATAAAAACGAAAGAGTGCATACGATCCCTAAAACTTACAGACACTCTTCGGAAATATCTCTCTCTACATTTGTGCATTGTGCATTTCCATTTTAGATGTACACTTTTTTCTTAAATCAGAACTTTGAGTTTTCGCTCCCCCTTTCATCCCGTAAACAAAAAAGGCAAAAAAGATCACAACAAAATAAAAATGTTACAGTTGATGTGTGGAAAATACTTAAAATAACAACTAATGTAAATAAAAAATATCTATTCACACACCACAAATGAACACAAAAATTTTGTTATCCAAGTTTGGGAAATTCCATTAGTCCAACCCTATTAAGCTTGGAATTTTACATGAAGGAGATTTTTTCTACACATGTTTTAAAAATGGATATGCACACTTGAAACATGTTAAAGATTCAAATGACTTATGGATCCAAAGCTTTTAACGAGAATAACAAACGCTCATTAAATTCTCAAGTGAACGTGCGGTGGGATATTTACCAGAGTCTAACAAGTCATTATTTTGCCCATTTTCAAAAATGTGATCGAACAATCATAGATGATTGTAAAGTGATTTATCATGCGTAACGGGCTATATTTTTGTATGAAATGACTTATGGATTGCAATTCAACACTCGGTCAAAAATCCTCTGCCACCAGTTTTTCCCGACGATTGCAAAAACTGAGATATAAAAACTAAAAAGAGCTTACAACCCCTAAAAATTACAGACACTCTTTGGAATTATCTCTCCCTACAATTTTGCATTGTGCTTTTCCATTTTAGATCTACACTTTTTTCTTAAATCAAAACTTTTACTTTTCGCTCTCCCTTCATCCCGAAAACGAACAAGGCGAAAAGCTTACAAAAAAACGAAAAATTTATAGTTGATGTACGGAAAAAATTTAAAACAATAAAAAATATAAATAAAGAAAATTTATCCGCCCAACACAAATGAACACAAAAGTTTTGTTATCCAATTTTGGGAAATTCCACTAGTTTAACCCTAATGGCTTGGAATTTTGCAAGAGAGTGATTTCATCCACACATGTTTTTAAAATGGATATGCATGTTTGAAACATGTTAAAGATGCAAATGAGCTGTGGAAGCAAAGCTTTTAAAGAGAATAACAAACGCTCATTAAATTCTCAAGTGAACTTGCGGTGGGATATTTGCCCGAGTCAAACATGTCAATATTTTGCCAATTTGCAAAAAGCTGACATAACTAATCATAGATGATTGTAACGTGATTTATCATGCGTAACGGGCTATATTTTTTTATGAAATGACTTATGGATTGCAATTCAACACTCAGTTAAAAATCCTCCGCAGCCCATTTTTCCCGACGATTGCAAAACCTGAGATATAAAAACGAAAAGGTGCTTACAATCCCTAAAAATTACAGGCACTCTTTGGAATTATCTCTCTCTACATATGTGCATTGTGCGTTTCCCCGTTTCAGATGTACACATTTTTCTTAAATCAAAACTTCGAGTTTTTCGCTCTCCCTTCATCCCGTGAACAAAAAAGGCAAATAGATCATAGCAAACTGAAAATTTCATAGTTGATGTACGGAAAAAGTTTAAAACAATAAAAAAAAAGTAAATGAAGAAAATTTATTCACACTCCACAAATGAACACAAAAGTTTTGTTATCCAAGTTTGGGAAATTCCACTAGTCCAAAACTAATATCATGGAATTTTACATGAAGCAGATTTTTTCTACACATGTTTTAAAAATGGGTATGCATGCCAGAAACATGTTAAAGATTCAAATGACCTATGGATCCAAAGCTTTTAAAGAGAATAACAAACGCTCATTAAATTCTCAAGTGAACGTGCGGTGGGAGATTTGCCCGAGTCAAACAAGCCATTATTTTGCCCATATTCAAAAAGTTGAGCTAACAATGACAGAACATTGTAAAGTGATTTGTCATGCGTAACGGGCTATATTTTGGTGTGAAATGACTTATGGATTGCAATTCAACACTCAGTTAAAAATATCCCGCCTCCCCCGTTTCCCGACGATTGCAAAACCTTAGATATAAAAACGAAAGAGTGCATACGATCCCTAAAACATACAGACACTCTTTGGAAATATCTCTCTCTACATTTGTGCATTGTGCATTTCCATTTTAGATGTACACTTTTTTCTTAAATCAGAACTTTGAGTTTTCGCTCCCCCTTTCATCTCGTAAACAAAAAAGGTAAAAAAGATCACAACAAAATAAAAATGTTATAGTTGATGTGTGGAAAATACTTAAAATAACAACTAATGTAAATAAAAAAAATCTATTCACACACCACAAATGAACACAAAAGTTTTGTTATCCAAGTTTGGGAAATTCCATTAGTCCAACCCTATTAAGCTTGGAATTTTACATGAAGGAGATTTTTTCTACACATGTTTTAAAAATGGATATGCACACTTCAAACATGTTAAAGATTCAAATGACTTATAGATCCAAAGCTTTTAACGAGAATAACAAACGCTCATTAAATTCTCAAGTGAACGTGCGGTGGGATATTTACCAGAGTCTAACAAGTCATTATTTTGCCCATTTTCAAAAATGTTATCGAACAATCATAGATGATTGTAAAGTGATTTATCATGCGTAACGGGCTATATTTTTGTATGAAATGACTTATGGATTGCAATTCAACACTCGGTCAAAAATCCTCTGCCACCAGTTTTTCCCGACGATTGCAAAAACTGAGATATAAAAACTAAAAAGAGCTTACAACCCCTAAAAATTACAGACACTCTTTGGAATTATCTCTCCCTACAATTTGGCATTGTGCTTTTCCATTTTAGATCTACACTTTTTTCTTAAATCAAAACTTTTACTTTTCGCTCTCCCTTCATCCCGAAAACGAACAAGGCGAAAAGCTTACAAAAAAACGAAAAATTTTATAGTTGATGTACGGAAAAAATTTAAAACAATAAAAAATATAAATAAAGAAAATTTATCCGCCCAGCACAAATGAACACAAAAGTTTTGTTATCCAATTTTGGGAAATTCCACTAGTTTAACCCTAATAGCTTGGAATTTTGCAAGAGAGTGATTTCATCCACACATGTTTTTAAAATGGATATGCATGTTTGAAACATGTTAAAGATGCAAATGAGCTATGGAAGCAAAGCTTTTAAAGAGAATAACAAACGCTCATTAAATTCTGAAGTGAACTTGCGGTGGGATATTTGCCCGAGTCAAACATGTCAATATTTTGCCCATTTGCAAAAAGCTGACATAACTAATCATAGATGATTGTAACGTGATTTATCATGCGTAACGGGCTATATTTTTTTATGAAATGACTTATGGATTGCAATTCAACACTCAGTTAAAAATCCTCCGCAACCCATTTTTCCCGACGATTGCAAAACCTGAGATATAAAAACGAAAAGGTGCTTACAATCCCTAAAAATTACAGGCACTCTTTGGAATTATCTCTCTCTACATATGTGCATTGTGCGTTTCCGTTTCAGATGTACACATTTTTCTTAAATCAAAACTTCGAGTTTTTCGCTCTCCCTTCATCCCGTAAACAAAAAAGGCAAATAGATCACAGCAAACTGAAAATTTCATAGTTGATGTACGGAAAAAGTTTAAAACGATAAAAAAAAAAGTAAATGAAGAAAATTTATTCACACTCCACAAATGAACACAAAAGTTTTGTGATCCAAGTTTGGGAAATTCCACTAGTCCAAAACTAATATCATGGAATTTTACATGAAGCAGATTTTTTCTACACATGTTTTAAAAATGGGTATGCATGCCAGAAACATGTTAAAGATTCAAATGACCTATGGATCCAAAGCTTTTAAAGAGAATAACAAACGCTCATTAAATTCTCAAGTGAACGTGCGGTGGGAGATTTGCCCGAGTCAAACAAGCCATTATTTTGCCCATATTCAAAAAGTTGAGCTAACAATGACAGAACATTGTAAAGTGATTTGTCATGCGTAACGGGCTATATTTTGGTGTGAAATGACTTATGGATTGCAATTCAACACTCAGTTAAAAATATCCCGCCTCCCCCGTTTCCCGACGATTGCAAAACCTTAGATATAAAAACGAAAGAGTGCATATGATCCCTAAAACATACAGACACTCTTTGGAAATATCTCTCTCTACATTTGTGCATTGTGCATTTCCATTTTAGATGTACACTTTTTTCTTAAATCAGAACTTTGAGTTTTCGCTCCCCCTTTCATCCCGTAAACAAAAAAGGCAAAAAAGATCACAACAAAATAAAAATGTTATAATTGATGTGTGGAAAATACTTAAAATAACAACTAATGTAAATAAAAAATATCTATTCACACACCACAAATGAACACAAAAGTTTTGTTATCCAAGTTTGGGAAATTCCATTAGTCCAACCCTATTAAGCTTGGAATTTTACATGAAGGAGATTTTTTCTACACATGTTTTAAAAATGGATATGCACACTTCAAACATGTTAAAGATTCAAATGACTTATGGATCCAAAGCTTTTAACGAGAATAACAAACGCTCATTAAATTCTCAAGTGAACGTGCGGTGGGATATTTACCAGAGTCTAACAAGTCATTATTTTGCCCATTTTCAAAAATGTGATCGAACAATCATAGATGATTGTAAAGTGATTTATCATGCGTAACGGGCTATATTTTTGTATGAAATGACTTATGGATTGCAATTCAACACTCAGTCAAAAATCCTCTGCCACCAGTTTTTCCCGACGATTGCAAAAACTGAGATATAAAAACTAAAAAGAGCTTACAACCCCTAAAAATTACAGACACTCTTTGGAATTATCTCTCCCTACAATTTTGCATTGTGCTTTTCCATTTTAGATCTACACTTTTTTCTTAAATCAAAACTTTTACTTTTCGCTCTCCCTTCATCCCGAAAACGAACAAGGCGAAAAGCTTACAAAAAAACGAAAAATTTTATAGTTGATGTACGGAAAAAATTTAAAACAATAAAAAATATAAATAAAGAAAATTTATCCGCCCAACACAAATGAACACAAAAGTTTTGTTATCCAATTTTGGGAAATTCCACTAGTTTAACCCTAATAGCTTGGAATTTTGCAAGAGAGTGATTTCATCCACACATGTTTTTAAAATGGATATGCATGTTTGAAACATGTTAAAGATTCAAATGAGCTATGGAAGCAAAGCGTTTAAAGAGAATAACAAACGCTCATTAAATTCTCAAGTGAACTTGCGGTGGGATATTTGCCCGAGTCAAACATGTCAATATTTTGCCCATTTGCAAAAAGCTGACATAACTAATCATAGATGATTGTAACGTGATTTATCATGCGTAACGGGCTATATTTTTTTATGAAATGACTTATGGATTGCAATTCAACACTCAGTTAAAAATCCTCCGCAACCCATTTTTCCCGACGATTGCAAAACCTGAGATATAAAAACGAAAAGGTGCTTACAATCCCTAAAAATTACAGGCACTCTTTGGAATTATCTCTCTCTACATATGTGCATTGTGCGTTTCCGTTTCAGATGTACACATTTTTCTTAAATCAAAACTTCGAGTTTTTCGCTCTCCTTTCATCCCGTGAACAAAAAAGGCAAATAGATCACAGCAAACTGAAAATTTCATAGTTGATGTACGGAAAAAGTTTAAAACGATAAAAAAAAAAGTAAATGAAGAAAATTTATTCACACTCCACAAATGAACACAAAAGTTTTGTTATCCAAGTTTGGGAAATTCCACTAGTCCAAAACTAATATCATGGAATTTTACATGAAGCAGATTTTTTCTACACATGTTTTAAAAATGGGTATGCATGCCAGAAACATGTTAAAGATTCAAATGACCTATGGATCCAAAGCTTTTAAAGAGAATAACAAACGCTCATTAAATTCTCAAGTGAACGTGCGGTGGGAGATTTGCCCGAGTCAAACAAGCCATTATTTTGCCCATATTCAAAAAGTTGAGCTAACAATGACAGAACATTGTAAAGTGATTTGTCATGCGTAACGGGCTATATTTTGGTGTGAAATGACTTATGGATTGCAATTCAACACTCAGTTAAAAATATCCCGCCTCCCCCGTTTCCCGACGATTGCAAAACCTTAGATATAAAAACGAAAGAGTGCATACGATCCCTAAAACATACAGACACTCTTTGGAAATATCTCTCTCTACATTTGTGCATTGTGCATTTCCATTTTAGATGTACACTTTTTTCTTAAATCAGAACTTTGAGTTTTCGCTCCCCCTTTCATCCCGTAAACAAAAAAGGCAAAAAAGATCACAACAAAATAAAAATGTTATAGTTGATGTGTGGAAAATACTTAAAATAACAACTAATGTAAATAAAAAATATCTATTCACACACCACAAATGAACACAAAAGTTTAGTTATCCAAGTTTGGGAAATTCCATTAGTCCAACCCTATTAAGCTTGGAATTTTACACGAAGGAGATTTTTTCTACACATGTTTTAAAAATGGATATGCACACTTGAAACATGTTAAAGATTCAAATGACTTATGGATCCAAAGCTTTTAACGAGAATAACAAACGCTCATTAAATTCTCAAGTGAACGTGCGGTGGGATATTTACCAGAGTCTAACAAGTCATTATTTTGCCCATTTTCAAAAATGTGATCGAACAATCATAGATGATTGTAAAGTGATTTATCATGCGTAACGGGCTATATTTTTGTATGAAATGACTTATGGATTGCAATTCAACACTCAGTCAAAAATCCTCTGCCACCAGTTTTTCCCGACGATTGCAAAAACTGAGATATAAAAACTAAAAAGAGCTTACAACCCCTAAAAATTACAGACACTCTTTGGAATTATCTCTCCCTACAATTTTGCATTGTGCTTTTCCATTTTAGATCTACACTTTTTTCTTAAATCAAAACTTTTACTTTTCGCTCTCCCTTCATCCCGAAAACGAACAAGGCGAAAAGCTTACAAAAAAACGAAAAATTTTATAGTTGATGTACGGAAAAAATTTAAAACAATAAAAAATATAAATAAAGAAAATTTATCCGCCCAACACAAATGAACACAAAAGTTTTGTTATCCAATTTTGGGAAATTCCACTAGTTTAACCCTAATAGCTTGGAATTTTGCAAGAGAGTGATTTCATCCACACATGTTTTTAAAATGGATATGCATGTTTGAAACATGTTAAAGATGCAAATGAGCTGTGGAAGCAAAGCTTTTAAAGAGAATAACAAACGCTCATTAAATTCTCAAGTGAACTTGCGGTGGGATATTTGCCCGAGTCAAACATGTCAATATTTTGCCCATTTGCAAAAAGCTGACATAACTAATCATAGATGATTGTAACGTGATTTATCATGCGTAACGGGCTATATTTTTTTATGAAATGACTTATGGATTGCAATTCAACACTCAGTTAAAAATCCTCCGCAACCCATTTTTCCCGACGATTGCAAAACCTGAGATATAAAAACGAAAAGGTGCTTACAATCCCTAAAAATTACAGGCACTCTTTGGAATTATCTCTCTCTACATATGTGCATTGTGCGTTTCCGTTTCAGATGTACACATTTTTCTTAAATCAAAACTTCGAGTTTTTCGCTCTCCCTTCATCCCGTAAACAAAAAAGGCAAATAGATCACAGCAAACTGAAAATTTCATAGTTGATGTACGGAAAAAGTTTAAAACGATAAAAAAAAAATTAAATGAAGAAAATTTATTCACACTCCACAAATGAACACAAAAGTTTTGTTATCCAAGTTTGGGAAATTCCACTAGTCCAAAACTAATATCATGGAATTTTACATGAAGCAGATTTTTTCTACACATGTTTTAAAAATGGGTATGCATGCCAGAAACATGTTAAAGATTCAAATGACCTATGGATCCAAAGCTTTTAAAGAGAATAACAAACGCTCATTAAATTCTCAAGTGAACGTGCGGTGGGAGATTTGCCCGAGTCAAACAAGCCATTATTTTGCCCATATTCAAAAAGTTGAGCTAACAATGACAGAACATTGTAAAGTGATTTGTCATGCGTAACGGGCTATATTTTGGTGTGAAATGACTTATGGATTGCAATTCAACACTCAGTTAAAAATATCCCGCCTCCCCCGTTTCCCGACGATTGCAAAACCTTAGATATAAAAACGAAAGAGTGCATACGATCCCTAAAACATACAGACACTCTTTGGAAATATCTCTCTCTACATTTGTGCGTTGTGCATTTCCATTTTAGATGTACACTTTTTTCTTAAATCAGAACTTTGAGTTTTCGCTCCCCCTTTCATCCCGTAAACAAAAAAGGCAAAAAAGATCACAACAAAATAAAAATGTTGTAGTTGATGTGTGGAAAATACTTAAAATAACAACTAATGTAAATAAAAAATATCTATTCACACACCACAAATGAACACAAAAGTTTAGTTATCCAAGTTTGGGAAATTCCATTAGTCCAACCCTATTAAGCTTGGAATTTTACACGAAGGAGATTTTTTCTACACATGTTTTAAAAATGGATATGCACACTTGAAACATGTTAAAGATTCAAATGACTTATGGATCCAAAGCTTTTAACGAGAATAACAAACGCTCATTAAATTCTCAAGTGAACGTGCGGTGGGATATTTACCAGAGTCTAACAAGTCATTATTTTGCCCATTTTCAAAAATGTGATCGAACAATCATAGATGATTGTAAAGTGATTTATCATGCGTAACGGGCTATATTTTTGTATGAAATGACTTATGGATTGCAATTCAACACTCAGTCAAAAATCCTCTGCCACCAGTTTTTCCCGACGATTGCAAAAACTGAGATATAAAAACTAAAAAGAGCTTACAACCCCTAAAAATTACAGACACTCTTTGGAATTATCTCTCCCTACAATTTTGCATTGTGCTTTTCCATTTTAGATCTACACTTTTTTCTTAAATCAAAACTTTTACTTTTCGCTCTCCCTTCATCCCGAAAACGAACAAGGCGAAAAGCTTACAAAAAAACGAAAAATTTTATAGTTGATGTACGGAAAAAATTTAAAACAATAAAAAATATAAATAAAGAAAATTTATCCGCCCAACACAAATGAACACAAAAGTTTTGTTATCCAATTTTGGGAAATTCCACTAGTTTAACCCTAATAGCTTGGAATTTTGCAAGAGAGTGATTTCATCCACACATGTTTTTAAAATGGATATGCATGTTCGAAACATGTTAAAGATGCAAATGAGCTGTGGAAGCAAAGCTTTTAAAGAGAATAACAAACGCTCATTAAATTCTGAAGTGAACTTGCGGTGGGATATTTGCCCGAGTCAAACATGTCAATATTTTGCCCATTTGCAAAAAGCTGACATAACTAATCATAGATGATTGTAACGTGATTTATCATGCGTAACGGGCTATATTTTTTTATGAAATGACTTATGGATTGCAATTCAACACTCAGTTAAAAATCCTCCGCAACCCATTTTTCCCGACGATTGCAAAACCTGAGATATAAAAACGAAAAGGTGCTTACAATCCCTAAAAATTACAGGCACTCTTTGGAATTATCTCTCTCTACATATGTGCATTGTGCGTTTCCGTTTCAGATGTACACATTTTTCTTAAATCAAAACTTCGAGTTTTTCGCTCTCCCTTCATCCCGTAAACAAAAAAGGCAAATAGATCACAGCAAACTGAAAATTTCATAGTTGATGTACGGAAAAAGTTTAAAACGATGAAAAAAAAATTAAATGAAGAAAATTTATTCACACTCCACAAATGAACACAAAAGTTTTGTTATCCAAGTTTGGGAAATTCCACTAGTCCAAAACTAATATCATGGAATTTTACATGAAGCAGATTTTTTCTACACATGTTTTAAAAATGGGTATGCATGCCAGAAACATGTTAAAGATTCAAATGACCTATGGATCCAAAGCTTTTATAGAGAATAACAAACGCTCATTAAATTCTCAAGTGAACGTGCGGTGGGAGATTTGCCCGAGTCAAACAAGCCATTATTTTGCCCATATTCAAAAAGTTGAGCTAACAATGACAGAACATTGTAAAGTGATTTGTCATGCGTAACGGGCTATATTTTGGTGTGAAATGACTTATGGATTGCAATTCAACACTCAGTTAAAAATATCCCGCCTCCCCCGTTTCCCGACGATTGCAAAACCTTAGATATAAAAACGAAAGAGTGCATACGATCCCTAAAACATACAGATACTCTTTGGAAATATCTCTCTCTACATTTGTGCGTTGTGCATTTCCATTTTAGATGTACACTATTTTCTTAAATCAGAACTTTGAGTTTTCGCTCCCCCTTTCATCCCGTAAACAAAAAAGGCAAAAAATATCACAACAAAATAAAAATGTTATAGTTGATGTGTGGAAAATAATTAAAATAACAACTAATGTAAATAAAAAATATCTATTCACACACCACAAATGAACACAAAAGTTTTGTTATCCAAGTTTGGGAAATTCCATTAGTCCAACCCTATTAAGCTTGGAATTTTACATGAAGGAGATTTTTTCTACACATGTTTTAAAAATGGATATGCACACTTGAAACATGTTAAAGATTCAAATGACTTATGGATCCAAAGCTTTTAACGAGAATAACAAACGCTCATTAAATTCTCAAGTGAACGTGCGGTGGGATATTTACCAGAGTCTAACAAGTCATTATTTTGCCCATTTTCAAAAATGTGATCGAACAATCATAGATGATTGTAAAGTGATTTATCATGCGTAACGGGCTATATTTTTGTATGAAATGACTTATGGATTGCAATTCAACACTCAGTCAAAAATCCTCTGCCACCAGTTTTTCCCGACGATTGCAAAAACTGAGATATAAAAACTAAAAAGTGCTTACAACCCCTAAAAATTACAGACACTCTTTGGAATTATCTCTCCCTACAATTTTGCATTGTGCTTTTACATTTTAGATCTACACTTTTTTCTTAAATCAAAACTTTTACTTTTCGCTCTCCCTTCATCCCGAAAACGAACAAGGCGAAAAGCTTACAAAAAAAACGAAAAATTTTATAGTTGATGTACGGAAAAAATTTAAAACAATAAAAAATATAAATAAAGAAAATTTATCCGCCCAACACAAATGAACACAAAAGTTTTGTTATCCAATTTTGGGAAATTCCACTAGTTTAACCCTAATAGCTTGGAATTTTGCAAGAGAGTGATTTCATCCACACATGTTTTTAAAATGGATATGCATGTTTGAAACATGTTAAAGATGCAAATGAGCTATGGAAGCAAAGCTTTTAAAGAGAATAACAAACGCTCATTAAATTCTCAAGTGAACTTGCGGTGGGATATTTGCCCGAGTCAAACATGTCAATATTTTGCCCATTTGCAAAAAGCTGACATAACTAATCATAGATGATTGTAACGTGATTTATCATGCGTAACGGGCTATATTTTTTTATGAAATGACTTATGGATTGCAATTCAACACTCAGTTAAAAATCCTCCGCAACCCATTTTTCCCGACGATTGCAAAACCTGAGATATAAAAACGAAAAGGTGCTTACAATCCCTAAAAATTACAGGCACTCTTTGGAATTATCTCTCTCTACATATGTGCATTGTGCGTTTCCGTTTCAGATGCACACATTTTTCTTAAATCAAAACTTCGAGTTTTTCGCTCTCCCTTCATCCCGTAAACAAAAAAGGCAAATAGATCACAACAAACTGAAAATTTCATAGTTGATGTACGGAAAAAGTTTAAAACAATAAAAAAAAAGTAAATGAAGAAAATTTATTCACACTCCATAATTGAACACAAAAGTTTTGTTATCCAAGTTTGGGAAATTCCACTAGTCCAAAACTAATATCATGGAATTTTACATGAAGCAGATTTTTTCTACACATGTTTTAAAAATGGGTATGCATGCCAGAAACATGTTAAAGATTCAAATGACCCATGGATCCAAAGCTTTTAAAGAGAATAACAAACGCTCATTAAATTCTCAAGTGAATGTGCGGTGGGAGATTTGCCCGAGTCAAACAAGCCATTATTTTGCCCATATTCAAAAAGTTGAGCTAACAATGACAGAACATTGTAAAGTGATTTGTCATGCGTAACGGGCTATATTTTGGTGTGAAATGACTTATGGATTGCAATTCAACACTCGGTTAAAAATATCCCGCCTCCCCCGTTTCCCGACGATTGCAAAACCTTAGATATAAAAACGAAAGAGTGCATACGATCCCTAAAACATACAGACACTCTTTGGAAATATCTCTCTCTACATTTGTGCATTGTGCATTTCCATTTTAGATGTACACTTTTTTCTTAAATCAGAACTTTGAGTTTTCGCTCCCCCTTTCATCCCGTAAACAAAAAAGGCAAAAAAGATCGCAACAAAATAAAAATGTTATAGTTGATGTGTGGAAAATACTTAAAATAACAACTAATGTAAATAAAAAATATCTATTCACACACCACAAATGAACACAAAAGTTTTGTTATCCAAGTTTGGGAAATTCCATTAGTCCAACCCTATTAAGCTTGGAATTTTACATGAAGGAGATTTTTTCTACACATGTTTTAAAAATGGATATGCACACTTGAAACATGTTAAAGATTCAAATGACTTATGGATCCAAAGCTTTTAACAAGAATAACAAACGCTCATTAAATTCTCAAGTGAACGTGCGGTGGGATATTTACCAGAGTCTAACAAGTCATTATTTTGCCCATTTTCAAAAATGTGATCGAACAATCATAGATGATTGTAAAGTGATTTATCATGCGTAACGGGCTATATTTTTGTATGAAATGACTTATGGATTGCAATTCAACACTCAGTCAAAAATCCTCTGCCACCAGTTTTTCCCGACGATTGCAAAAACTGAGATATAAAAACTAAAAAGAGCTTACAACCCCTAAAAATTACAGACACTCTTTGGAATTATCTCTCCCTACAATTTTGCATTGTGCTTTTCCATTTTAGATCTTCACTTTTTTCTTAAATCAAAACTTTTACTTTTCGCTCTCCCTTCATCCCGAAAACGAACAAGGCGAAAAGCTTACAAAAAAACAAAAAATTTTATAGTTGATGTACGGAAAAAATTTAAAACAATAAAAAATATAAATAAAGAAAATTTATCCGCCCAACACAAATGAACACAAAAGTTTTGTTATCCAATTTTGGGAAATTCCACTAGTTTAACCCTAATAGCTTGGAATTTTGCAAGAGAGTGATTTCATCCACACATGTTTTTAAAATGGATATGCATGTTTGAAACATGTTAAAGATGCAAATGAGCTATGGAAGCAAAGCTTTTAAAGAGAATAACAAACGCTCATTAAATTCTCAAGTGAACTTGCGGTGGGATATTTGCCCGAGTCAAACATGTCAATATTTTGCCCATTTGCAAAAAGCTGACATAACTAATCATAGATGATTGTAATGTGTTTTATCATGCGTAACGGGCTATATTTTTTTATGAAATGACTTATGGATTGCAATTCAACACTCAGTTAAAAATCCTCCGCAACCCATTTTTCCCGACGATTGCAAAACCTGAGATATAAAAACGAAAAGGTGCTTACAATCCCTAAAAATTACAGGCACTCTTTGGAATTATCTCTCTCTACATATGTGCATTGTGCGTTTCCGTTTCAGATGCACACATTTTTCTTAAATCAAAACTTCGAGTTTTTCGCTCTCCCTTCATCCTGTAAACAAAAAGGGCAAATAGATCACAGCAAACTGAAAATTTCATAGTTGATGTACGGAAAAAGTTTAAAACAATAAAAAAAAAGTAAATGAAGAAAATTTATTCACACTCCACAAATGAACACAAAAGTTTTGTTATCCAAGTTTGGGAAATTCCACTAGTCCAAAACTAATATCATGGAATTTTACATGAAGCAGATTTTTTCTACACATGTTTTAAAAATGGGTATGCATGCCAGAAACATGTTAAAGATTCAAATGACCCATGGATCCAAAGCTTTTAAAGAGAATAACAAACGCTCATTAAATTCTCAAGTGAACGTGCGGTGGGAGATTTGCCCGAGTCAAACAAGCCATTATTTTGCCCATATTCAAAAAGTTGACCTAACAATGACAGAACATTGTAAAGTGATTTGTCATGCCTAACGGGCTATATTTTGGTGTGAAATGACTTATGGATTGCAATTCAACACTCGGTTAAAAATATCCCGCCTCCCCCGTTTCCCGACGATTGCAAAACCTTAGATATAAAAACGAAAGAGTGCATACGATCCCTAAAACATACAGACACTCTTTGGAAATATCTCTCTCTACATTTGTGCATTGTGCATTTCCATTTTAGATGTACACTTTTTTCTTAAATCAGAACTTTGAGTTTTCGCTCCCCCTTTCATCCCGTAAACAAAAAAGGCAAAAAAGATCGCAACAAAATAAAAATGTTATAGTTGATGTGTGGAAAATAATTAAAATAACAACTAATGTAAATAAAAAATATCTATTCACACACCACAAATGAACACAAAAGTTTTGTTATCCAAGTTTGGGAAATTCCATTAGTCCAACCCTATTAAGCTTGGAATTTTACATGAAGGAGATTTTTTCTACACATGTTTTAAAAATGGATAAGCACACTTGAAACATGTTAAAGATTCAAATGACTTATGGATCCAAAGCTTTTAACGAGAATAACAAACGCTCATTAAATTCTCAAGTGAACGTGCGGTGGGATACTTACCAGAGTCTAACAAGTCATTATTTTGCCCATTTTCAAAAATGTGATCGAACAATCATAGATGATTGTAAAGTGATTTATCATGCGTAACGGGCTATATTTTTGTATGAAATGACTTATGGATTGCAATTCAACACTCAGTCAAAAATCCTCTGCCACCAGTTTTTCCCGACGATTGCAAAAACTGAGATATAAAAACTAAAAAGAGCTTACAACCCCTAAAAATTACAGACACTCTTTGGAATTCTCTCTCCCTACAATTTTGCATTGTGCTTTTCCATTTTAGATCTACACTTTTTTCTTAAATCAAAACTTTTACTTTTCGCTCTCCCTTCATCCCGAAAACGAACAAGGCGAAAAGCTTACAAAAAAACGAAAATTTATATAGTTGATGTACGGAAAAAATTTAAAACAATAAAAAATATAAATAAAGAAAATTTATCCGCCCAACACAAATGAACACAAAAGTTTTGTTATCCAATTTTGGGAAATTCCACTAGTTTAACCCTAATTGCTTGGAATTTTGCAAGAGAGTGATTTCATCCACACATGTTTTTAAAATGGATATGCATGTTTGAAATATGTTAAAGATGCAAATGAGCTATGGAAGCAAAGCTTTTAAAGAGAATAACAAACGCTCATTAAATTCTCAAGTGAACTTGCGGTGGGATATTTGCCCGAGTCAAACATGTCAATATTTTGCCCATTTGCAAAAAGCTGACATAACTAATCATAGATGATTGTAATGTGATTTATCATGCGTAACGGGCTATATTTTTTTATGAAATGACTTATGGATTGCAATTCAACACTCAGTTAAAAATCCTCCGCAACCCATTTTTCCCGACGATTGCAAAACCTGAGATATAAAAACGAAAAGGTGCTTACAATCCCTAAAAATTACAGGCACTCTTTGGAATTATCTCTCTCTACATATGTGCATTGTGCGTTTCCGTTTCAGATGCACACATTTTTCTTAAATCAAAACTTCGAGTTTTTCGCTCTCCCTTCATCCCGTAAACAAAAAAGGCAAATAGATCACAGCAAACTGAAAATTTCATAGTTGATGTACGGAAAAAGTTTAAAACAATAAAAAAAAAGTAAATGAAGAAAATTTATTCACACTCCACAAATGAACACAAAAGTTTTGTTATCCAAGTTTGGGAAATTCCACTAGTCCAAAACTAATATCATGGAATTTTACATGAAGCAGATTTTTTCTACACATGTTTTAAAAATGGGTATGCATGCCAGGAACATGTTAAAGATTCAAATGACCCATGGATCCAAAGCTTTTAAAGAGAATAACAAACGCTCATTAAATTCTCAAGTGAACGTGCGGTGGGAGATTTGCCCGAGTCAAACAAGCCATTATTTTGCCCATATTCAAAAAGTTGAGCTAACAATGACAGAACATTGTAAAGTGATTTGTCATGCGTAACGGGCTATATTTTGGTGTGAAATGACTTATGGATTGCAATTCAACACTCGGTTAAAAATATCCCGCCTCCCCCGTTTCCCGACGATTGCAAAACCTTAGATATAAAAACGAAAGAGTGCATACGATCCCTAAAACATACAGACACTCTTTGGAAATATCTCTCTCTACCTTTGTACATTGTGCATTTCCATTTTAGATGTACACTTTTTTCTTAAATCAGAACTTTGAGTTTTCGCTCCCCCTTTCATCCCGTAAACAAAAAAGGCAAAAAAGATCGCAACAAAATAAAAATGTTATAGTTGATGTGTGGAAAATACTTAAAATAACAACTAATGTAAATAAAAAATATCTATTCACACACCACAAATGAACACAAAAGTTTTGTTATCCAAGTTTGGGAAATTCCATTAGTCCAACCCTATTAAGCTTGGAATTTTACATGAAGGAGATTTTTTCTACACATGTTTTAAAAATGGATATGCACACTTGAAACATGTTAAAGATTCAAATGACTTATGGATCCAAAGCTTTTAACGAGAATAACAAACGCTCATTAAATTCTCAAGTGAACGTGCGGTGGGAGATTTGCCCGAGTCAAACAAGCCATTATTTTGCCCATATTCAAAAAGTTGAGCTAACAATGACAGAACATTGTAAAGTGATTTGTCATGCGTAAAGGGGTATATTTTGGTGTGAAATGACTTATGGATTGCAATTCAACACTCGGTTAAAAATATCCCGCCTCCCCCGTTTCCCGACGATTGCAAAACCTTAGATATAAAAACGAAAGAGTGCATACGATCCCTAAAACATACAGACACTCTTTGGAAATATCTCTCTCTACATTTGTTCATTGTGCATTTCCATTTTAGATGTACACTTTTTTCTTTAATCAGAACTTTGAGTTTTCGCTCCCCCTTTCATCCCGTAAACAAAAAAGGCAAAAAAGATCACAACAAAATAAAAATGTTATAGTTGATGTGTGGAAAATACTTAAAATAACAACTAATGTAAATAAAAAATATCTATTCACACACCACAAATGAACACAAAAGTTTTGTTATCCAAGTTTGGGAAATTCCATTAGTCCAACCCTATTAAGCTTGGAATTTTACATGAAGGAGATTTTTTCTACACATGTTTTAAAAATGGATATGCACACTTGAAACATGTTAAAGATTCAAATGACTTATGGATCCAAAGCTTTTAACGAGAATAACAAACGCTCATTAAATTCTCAAGTGAACGTGCGGTGGGATATTTACCAGAGTCTAACAAGTCATTATTTTGCCCATTTTCAAAAATGTGATCGAACAATCATAGATGATTGTAAAGTGATTTATCATGCGTAACGGGCTATATTTTTGTATGAAATGACTTATGGATTGCAATTCAACACTCAGTCAAAAATCCTCTGCCACCAGTTTTTTCCCGACGATTGCAAAAACTGAGATATAAAAACTAAAAAGAGCTTACAACCCCTAAAAATTACAGACACTCTTTGGAATTATCTCTCCCTACCATTTTGCATTGTGCTTTTCCATTTTAGATCTACACTTTTTTCTTAAATCAAAACTTTTACTTTTCGCTCTCCCTTCATCCCGAAAACGAACAAGGCGAAAAGCTTACAAAAAAACGAAAAATTTTATAGTTGATGTACGGAAAAAATTTAAAACAATAAAAAATATAAATAAAGAAAATTTATCCGCCCAACACAAATGAACACAAAAGTTTTGTTATCCAATTTTGGGAAATTCCACTAGTTTAACCCTAATAGCTTGGAATTTTGCAAGAGAGTGATTTCATCCACACATGTTTTTAAAATGGATATGCATGTTTGAAACATGTTAAAGATGCAAATGAGCTATGGAAGCAAAGCTTTTAAAGAGAATAACAAACGCTCATTAAATTCTCGAGTGAACTTGCGGTGGGATATTTGCCCGAGTCAAACATGTCATTATTTTGCCCATTTTCAAAAATGTGATCTAACAATCATAGATGATTGTAAAGTGATTTATCATGCGTAACGGGCTATATTTTTGTATGAAATAACTTATGGATTGCAATTCAACACTCAATTAAAAATCCTCTGCCACCAGTTTTTCCCGACGATTACAAAAACTGAGATATAAAAACTAAAAAGTGCTTACAATCCCTAAAAATTATACACTCTTTGGAATTATCTCTCCCTACAATTGTGCATTGTGCTTTTCCCTTTTAGATGTACACTTTTTTCTTAAATCAAAACTTTTACTTTTCGCTCTCCCTTCATCCCGAAAACAAACACGGCCAAAAGCTTACAAAAAAACGAAAATTTAATAGTTGTTGTACGAAAAAAATTTAAAACAATAAAAAATATAAATAAAGAAAATTTATCTGCCCAACACAAATGAACACAAAAGTTTTGTTATCCAATTTTGGGAAATTCCACTAGTTTAACCCTAATAGCTTGGAATTTTGCAAGAGAGAGATTTCATCCACACTTGTTTTTAAAATGGATATGCATGTTTGAAACATGTTAAAGATGCAAATGAGCTATGGAATCAAAGCTTTTAAAGAGAATAACAAACGCTCATTAAATTCTCAAGTGAACTTGCGGTGGGATATTTTCCCGAGTCAAACATGTCAATATTTTGCCCATTTGCAAAAAGCTGACATAACTAATCATAGATGATTGTAATGTGATTTATCATGCGTAATGGGCTATATTTTTGTATGAAATGACTTATGGATTGCAATTCAACACTCAGTTAAAAATCCTCCGCAACCCATTTTTCCCGACGATTGCAAAACCTGAGATATAAAAACGAAAAGGTGCTTACAATCCCTAAAAATTACAGACACTCTTTGGAATTATCTCTCTCTACATATGTGCATTGTGCGTTTCCGTTTCAGATGTACACATTTTTCTTAAATCAAAACTTCGAGTTTTTCGCTCTCCCTTCATCCCGTAAACAAAAAAGGCAAATATAGATCACAGCAAACTGAAAATATCATAGTTGATGTATGGAAAAAGTTTAAAACAATAAAAAAAGTAAATGAAGAAAATTTATTCACACTCCACAAATGAACACAAAAGTTTAGTTATCCAAGTTTGGGAAATTCCACTAGTTCAAAACTAATATCTTGGAATTTTACATGAAGCAGATTTTTTCTACACATGTTTTAAAAATGGGTATGCATGCCAGAAACATGTTAAAGATTCAAATGACCTATGGATCCAAAGCTTTTAAAGAGAATAACAAACGCTGATTAAATTCTCAAGTGAACGTGCGGTGGGATATTTGCCCGAGTCAAAGAAGCCATTATTTTGCCCATATTCAAAAAGTTGAGCTAACAATGACTGAACATTGTAAAGTGATTTGTCATGCGTAATGGGCTATATTTTGGTGTGAAATGACTTATGGATTGCAATTCAACACTCAGTTAAAAATATCCCGCCTCCCCCGTGTCCCGACGATTGCAAAACCTTAGATATAAAAACTAAAGAGTGCATACGATCCCTGAAACATACAGACACTCTTTGGAAATATCTCTCTCTACATTTGTGCATTGTGCATTTCCATTTTAGATGTACACTTTTTTCTTAAATCAGAACTTTGAGTTTTCGTTCCCCCTTGCATCCCGTAAACAAAAAAGGCAAAAAAGATCACAACAAAATAAAAATTTTATAGTTGATGTGTGGAAAATACTTAAAATAACAACTAATGTAAATAAAAAATATCTATTCACACACCACAAATGAACACAAAAGTTTTGTTATCCAAGTATGGGAAATTCCATTAGTCCAACCCTATTAAGCTTGGAATTTTACATGATGGAGATTTTTTCTACACATGTTTTAAAAATGGATATGCATGCTTGAAACATGTTAAAGATTCAAATGACTTATGGATCCAAAGCATTTAACGAGAATAACAAACGCTCATTAAATTCTCAAGTGAACGTGCGGTGGGATATTTACCCGAGTCTCACAAGTCATTATTTTGCCCATTTTCAAAAATGTGATCTAACAATCATAGATGATTGTAAAGTGATTTATCATGCGTAACGGGCTATATTTTATTATGAAATAACTTATGGATTGCAATTCAACACTCAGTTAAAAATCCTCTGCCACCAGTTTTTCCCGACGATTGCAAACACTAAGATATAAAAACTAAAAAGAGCTTACAATCCCTAAAAATTACAGACACTCTTTGGAATTATCTCTCCCTACAATTGTGCATTGTGCTTTTCCATTTTAGATGTACACTTTTTTCTTATATCAAAACTTTTACTTTTCGCTCTCCCTTCATCCCGAAAACAATCAAGGCAAAAAGCTTACAAAAAAAAGAAAATTTTATAGTCGATGTACGGAAAAAATTTAAAACAATAAAAAATATAAATAAAGAAAATTTATCCGCCCAACACAAATGAACACAAAAGTTTTGTTATCCAATTTTGAGAAATTCCACTAGTTTACCCCTAATAGCTTGGAAATTTGCAAGAGAGAGATTTCATCCACACATGTTTTTAAAATGGATATGCATGTTTGAAACATGTTAAAGATGCAAACGAGCTATGGATGCAAAGCTTTTAAAGATAATAACAAACGCTCATTAAATTCTCAAGTGAACTTGCAGTGGGATATTTGCCCGAGTCAAACATGTCAATATTTTGCCCATTTGCAAAAAGCTGACATAACTAATCATAGATGATTGTAATGTGATTTGTCATGCGTAACGGGCTATATTTTTGTATGAAATGACTTATGGATTGCAATTCAACACTCAGTTAAAAATCCTCCGCAACCCATTTTTCCCGACGATTGCAAAACCTGAGATATAAAAACGAAAAGGTGCTTACAATCCCTAAAAATTACAGACACTCTTTGGAATTATCTCTCTCTACATATGTGCATTGTGCGTTTCCGTTTCAGATGTACACATTTTTCTTAAATCAAAACTTCGAGTTTTTCGCTCTCCCTTCATCCCGTAAACAAAAAAGGCAAATATAGATCACAGCAAACTGAAAATATCATAGTTTATGTATGGAAAAAGTTTAAAACAATAAAAAAAGTAAATGCAGAAAATTTATTCACACTCCACAAATGAACACAAAAGTTTAGTTATCCAAGTTTGGGAAATTCCACTAGTCCAAAACTAATATCTTGGAATTTTACATGAAGCAGATTTTTTCTACACATGTTTTAAAAATGGGTATGCATGCCAGAAACATGTTAAAGATTCAAATGACCTATGGATCCAAAGCTTTTAAAGAGAATAACAAACGCTCATTAAATTCTCAAGTGAACGTGCGTTGGGATATTTGACCGAGTCAAACAAGCCATTATTTTGCCCATATTCAAAAAGTTGAGCTAACAATCACAGAACATTGTAAAGTGATTTGTCATGCGTAACGGGCTATATTTTGGTGTGAAATGACTTATGGATTGCAATTCAACACTCAATTAAAAATATCCCGCCTCCCCCGTTTCCCGACGATTGCAAAACCTTAGATATAAAAACGAAAGAGTGCATACGATCCCTAAAACATACAGACACTCTTTGGAAATATCTCTCTCTATATTTGTGCATTGTGCATTTCCATTTTAGATGTACACTTTTTTCTTAAATCAGAACTTTGAGTTTTCGCTCCCCCTTCATCCCGTAAACAAAAAAGGCAAAAAAGATCACAACAAAATAAAAATTTTATAGTTGATGTGTGGAAAATATTTAAAATAACAACTAATGTAAATAAAAAATATCTATTCACACACCACAAATGAACACAAAAGTTTTGTTATCCAAGTTTGGGAAATTCCATTAGTCCAACCCTATTAAGCTTGGAATTTTACATGAAGGAGATTTTTTCTACACATGTTTTAAAAATGGATATGTACGCTTGAAACATGTGAAAGATTCAAATGACTTATGGATCCAAAGCTTTTAACGAGAATAACAAACGCTCATTAAATTCTCAAGTGAACGTGCGGTGGGATATTTACCCGAGTCTAACAAGTCATTATTTTGCCCATTTTCAAAAATGTGATCTAATAATCATAGATGATTGTAAAGTGATTTATCATGCGTAATGGGCTATATTTTTGTATAAAATGACTTATGGATTGCAATTCAACACTCAGTTAAAAATCCTCTGCCACCAGGTTTTCCCAACGATTGCAAAACCTGAGATATAAAAACTAAAAAGAGCTTACAATCCCTAAAAATTACAGACACTCTTTGGAATTATCTCTCCCTACAATTGTGCATTGTGCTTTTCCATTTTAGATGTACACTTTTTTCTTAAATCAAAGCTTTTACTTTTCGCTCTCCCTTTATCCCGAAAACAAACAAGGCAAAAAGCTTACAAAAAACGAAAATTTTATAGTTGATGTACAGAAAAAATTTAAAACAATAAAAAATATAAATAAAGAAAATTTATCCGCCCAACACAAATGAACACAAAAGTTTTGTTATCCAATTTTGGGAAATTCCACTAGTTTAACCCTAATAGCTTGGATTTTTGCAAGAGAGAGATTTCATTCACACATGTTTTTAAAATGGATATGCATGTTTGAAACATGTTAAAGATGCAAACGAGCGATGGATGCAAAGCTTTTAAAGAGAATAACAAACGCCCATTAAATTCTCAAGTGAACTTGCGGTGGGATATTTGCCCGAGTCAAACATGTCAATATTTTGCCCATTTGCAAAAAGCTGACATAACTAATCATAGATGATTGTAATGTGATTTATCATGCGTAACGGGGTATATTTTTGTATGAAATGACTTATGGATTGCAATTCAACACTCAGTTAAAAATCCACCGCAACCCATTTTTCCCGACGATTGCAAAACCTGAGATATAAAAAAGAAAAGGTGCTTACAATCCCTAAAAATTACAGACACTCTTTGGAATTATCTCTCTCTATATATGTGCATTGTGCGTTTCTGATTCAGATGTACACATTTTTCTTCAACCAGAACTTTGAGTTTTCGCTCCCCCTTCATCCCGTAAACAAAAAAGGCAAAAAAACTCACAACAAAATAAAAATTTTGTAGTTGATGTGTGGAAAATATTTAAAATAACAACTAATATAAATAAAAAATATCTATTCACACACCACAAATGAACACAAAAGTTTTGTTATCCATGTTTGGGAAATTCCATTAGACCAACCCTATTAAGCTTGGAATTTTACATGAAGGAGATTTTTTCTACAAATGTTTTAAAAATGGATATGCATGCTTGAAACATGTTAAAGATTCAAATGACTTATGGATCCAAAGCTTTTAACGAGAATAAAAAACGCTCATTAAATTCTCAAGTGAACGTGCGGTGGGATATTTACCCGAGTCTAACAAGTCATTATTTTGCCCATTTTCAAAAATGTGATCTAACAATCATAGATGATTGTAAAGTGATTTATCATGCGTATCGGGCTATATTTTTGTATGAAATTACTTATGGATTGCAATTCAACACTCAGTTAAAAATCCTCTGCCAACAGTTTTTCCCGACGATTGCAAAACCTGAGATATAAAAACTAAAAGGAGCTTACAATCCCTAAAAATTACAGACACTCTTTGGAATTATCTCTCCATACAATTGTGCATTGTGCTTTTCCATTTTAGATGTACACTTTTTTCTTAAAACAAAACTTTTACTTTTCGCTCTCCCTTCATCCCGAAAACAAACAAGGCAAAAAGCTTACAAAAAACAAAAATTTTATAGTTGATGTGCGGAAAAAATTTAAAACAATAAAAAATATAAATAAAGAAAATTTATCCGCCCAACACAAATGAACACAAAATCTTTGTTATCCAATTTTGGGAAATTCCACTAGTTTAACCCTAATAGCTTGGAATTTTGCAAGAGAGAGATTTCATCCACACATGTTTTTAAAATGGATATGCATGTTTGAAACATGTTAAAGATGCAAACGAGCTATGGATGCAAAGCTTTTAAAGAGAATAACAAACGCTCATTAAATTCTCAAGTGAACTTGCGGTGGGATATTTGCCCGAGTCAAACATGTCAATATTTTGCCCATTTGCAAAAAGCTGACATAACTAATCATAGATGATTGTAATGTGATTTATCATGTGTAACGGGCTATATTTTTGTATGAAATGACTTATGGATTGCAATTTAACACTCAGTTAAAAATCCTCCGCAACCCATTTTTCCCGATGATTGCAAAACCAGAGATATAAAAACGAAAAGGTGCTTACAATCCCTAAAAATTACAGACACTCTTTGGAATTATCTCTCTCTACATATGTGAATTGTGCGTTTCCGTTTCAGATGTACACATTTTTCTTAAATCAAAACTTCGAGTTTTTCGCTCTCCCTTCATCCCGTAAACAAAAAAGGCAAATAGATCACAACAAACTGAAAATTTCATAGTTGATGTACGGAAAAAGTTTAAAACAATAAAAAAATTAAAGGAAGAAAATTTATTCACACTCCACAAATGAACACAAAAGTTTTGTTATCCAAGTTTGGGAAATTCCACTAGTCCAAAACTAATATCTTGGAATTTTACATGAAGCAGATTTTTTCTACACATGTTTTAAAAATGGGTATGCATGCCAGAAACATGTTAAAGATTCAAATGACCTATGGATCCAAAGCTTTTAAGGAGAATAACAAACGCTCATTAAATTCTCAAGTGAACGTGCTGTGGGATATTTGCCCGAATCAAACAAGCCATTATTTTGCCCATATTCAAAAAGTTGAGCTAACAATCACAGAACATTGTAAAGTGATTTGTCATGCGTAACGGGCTATATTTTGGTGTGAAACGACTTATGGATTGCAATTCAACACTGAGTTAAAAATATCCCGCCTCCCCCGTTTCCCGACGATCGCAAAACCTTAGATATAAATACGAAAGACTGCATACGATCCCTAAAACATACAAACACTCTTTGGAAATATCTCTCTCTACATTTGTGGATTGTGCATTTCCATTTTAGATGTACACTTTTTTCTTAAATCAGAACTTTGAGTTTTCGCTCCCCCTTCATCCCGTAAACAAAAAAGGCAAAAAAGATCACAACGAAATAAAAATTTTGTAGTTGATGAGTGGAAAATATTTAAAATAACAACTAATGTAAATAAAAAATATCTATTCACACACCACAAATGAACACAAAAATTTTGTTTTCCAAGTTTGGGAAATTCCATTAGTCCAACCCTATTAAGCTTGGAATTTTACATGAAGGAGATTTTTTCTACACATGTTTTAAAAATGGATATGCATGCTTGAAACATGTTAAAGATTGAAATGACTTATGGATCCAAAGCTTTTAACGAGAATAACAAACGCTCATTAAATTCTCAAGTGAACGTGCGGTGGGATATTTACCCGAGTCTAACAAGTCATTATTTTGCCCATTTTCAAAAATGTGATCTAACAATCATAGATGATTGTAAAGTGATTTATCATGCGTAACTGGCTATATTTTTGTATGAAATGACTTATGGATTGCAATTCAACACTCTGTTAAAAATCCTCTGGCACCAGTTTTTCCCGACGATTGCAAAAAATGAGATATAAAAACTAAAAAGAGCTTACAATCCCTAAAAATTACAGACACTCTTTGGAATTATCTCTCCCTACAATTGTGTATTGTGCTTTTCCATTTTAGATGTACACTTTTTTCTTAAATCAAAACTTTTACTTTTCGCTCTCCCATCATCCTGAAAACAAACAAGGCAAAAAGCTTACAAAAAAACGAAAATTTTATAGTTGATGTACGGAAAAAATTTAAAACAATAAAAAATATAAATAAAGAAAATTTATCCGCCCAACACAAATGAACACAAAAGTTTTGTTATCCAATTTTGAGAAATTCAACTAGTTTAACCCTAATAGCTTGGAATTTTGCAAGAGAGAGATTTCATCCACACAAGTTTTTAAAATGGATATGCATGTTTGAAACATGTTAAAGATGCGAACGAGCTATGGATGCAAAGCTTTTAAAGAGAATAACAAACGCTCATTAAATTCTCAAGTGAACTTGCGGTGGGATATTTGCCCGCGTCAAACATGTCAATATTTTGCCCATTTGCAAAAAGCTGACATAACTAATCATAGATGATTGTAATGTGATTTATCATGCGTAACGGGCTATATTTTTGTATGAAATGACTTATGGATTGCAATTCAACACTCATTTAAAAATCCTCCGCAACCCATTTTTCCCGACGATTGGAAAACCTGAGATATAAAAATGAAAAGGTGCTTACAATCCCTAAAAATTACAGACACTCTTTGGAATTATCTCTCTCTACATAGGTGCATTGTGCGTTTCCGTTTCAGATGTACACATTTTACTTCAATCAAAACTTCGAGTTTTTCGCTCTCCCTTCATCCCGTAAACAAAAAAGGCAAACAGATCACAGCAAACTGAAAATTTCATAGTTGATGTACGGAAAAAGTTTAAAACAATAAAAAAAGTAAACGAAGAAAATTTATTCACACTCCACAAATGAACACAAAAGTTTTGTTATCCGAGTTTGGGAAATTCCACTAGTCCAAAACTAATATCTTGGAATTTTTCATGAAGCAGATTTTTTCTACACATGTTTTAAAAATGGGTATGCATG
>NW_027182026.1:290000-292500 GCF_029961685.1 Aristolochia californica | reverse complement strand
GGCGCCAGGGCGCCCAGGCGGAAAAGAGGCGCCCAGGCGGAAACGAGGCGCCCAGGCGAAAAAGAGGCGCCCAGGCGAAAAAGAGGCGCCCAGGCGGAAAGGCGCCAGGGCGCCCAGGCGGAAAAGAGGCGCCCTGGCGTAGGCGCCCAGGCGCCAAAAGAGGCGCCAGGCGAAAAGGCGCCAGGGCGCCCAGGCGGAAAAGAGGCGCCCAGGCGGAATGGCGCCAGGGCGCCCAGGCGGAAAAGAGGCGCCCAGGCGAAAAAGAGGCGCCCAGGCGGAAAAGAGGCGCCCTGGCGTAGGCGCCCAGGCGCCAAAAGAGGCGCCAGGCGAAAAGGCGCCAGGGCGCCCAGGCGGAAAAGAGGCGCCCAGGCGGAATGGCGCCAGGGCGCCCAGGCGGAAAAGAGGCGCCCAGGCGAAAAAGAGGCGCCCAGGCGGAAAGGCGCCAGGGCGCCCAGGCGGAAAAGAGGCGCCCTGGCGTAGGCGCCCATGCGCCAAAAGAGGCACCCAGGCGAAAAGGCGCCAGGGCGCCCAGGCGGAAAAGAGGCGCCCAGGCGGAATGGCGCCAGGGCACCCAGGCGGAAAAGAGGCGCCCAGGCGGAAAAGAGGCGCCCTGGCGTAGGCGCCCAGGCGCCAAAAGAGGCGCCAGGCGAAAAGGCGCCAGGGCGCCCAGGCGGAAAAGAGGCGCCCAGGCGAAAAAGAGGCGCCCTGGCGGAAAAGAGGCGCCCTGGCGTAGGCGCCCAGGCGCCAAAAGAGGCACCCAGGCGAAAAGGCGCCAGGGCGCCCAGGCGGAAAAGAGGCGCCCAGGCGGAATGGCGCCAGGGCACCCAGGCGGAAAAGAGGCGCCCAGGCGAAAAAGAGGCGCCCAGGCGGAAAAGAGGCGCCCTGGCGTAGGCGCCCAGGCGCCAAAAGAGGCGCCCAGGCGAAAAGGCGCCAGGGCGCCCAGGCGAAGAGGCGCCAGGGCGCCCAGGTGGGAAAGAGGCGCCCAGGCGAAAAGGCGCCAGGGCGCCCAGGCAGAAAAGAGGCGCCCAGGCGAAAAAGAGGCGCCCAGGCAGAAAGGCGCCATGGCGCCCAGGCGGAAAAGAGGCGCCCTGGCCAGGCGGAAAAGAGGCGCCCAGGCGGAAAAGAGGTGCCCAGGCGAAAAAGAGTCGCCCAGGCCGAAAGGCGCCATGGCGCCCAGGCGGAAAAGAGGCGCCCACGCGAAAAGGCGCCAGGGCGCCAAGGCGGAAAACAGGCGCCCAGGCGGAAAGGTGCCAGGGCGCCCAGGCGGAAAAGAGGCGCCCAGGCGCGTGGGGGGCAAGGCGCCAGGCGCCAGGCACGCGCGGAGGCAAGGCGCCAGGCGCAAGGCGCCACGCGCGCGCGCGCGTGGGGGGCGAGGCGCAAGGCGCCACGCGCGCGCGCGCGTGGGGGGCGAGGCGCCAGGCGCCAGGCGCCGGGCGCGCGTGGGGGGCAAGGCGCCAGGCGCCGGGCGCGCGCGTGGGGGGCGAGGCGCCAGGCGCCAGGCGCCGGGCGCGCGTGGGGGGCAAGGCGCCAGGCGCCGGCGCGCGCGCGCGTGGGGCGCCAGGCGCCTGGCGGGCGGGCGCCCCCAGGAAGGGGTGCTGGCGCGCGATGGGGTTGCGCCCGTACGGACCGTGTGACAGTACAGACACTTTGGCGAAACCTCCTGCCCGAAGCGATTTTAGGCGTTCGGCTAGGTAGGTGACCCGGTTTTTTTCGCGTTTCTCGGCCGCTAGCCCCTTTTTTCGCGTTTTCGTGCGCGCGCCCCTCTTGACCTCGCACGCGCGCCGCGCGTCGCGTCCTTGTCCTTGTCCGCGTCCGCGTTCGCGTGTGTCGGCGATCACGGGCCCCGTGCATGGCTCGTCTCTGTGGACCATCGCCCCGCTCTTGTCCCTCTTTCGTGTTTGTGTGGCGCCCCGCCCCGTGCACCATTGCCGGCTGGCAGCAAGGTGCCTAGCCCCCCTTGCCGCCAGGCCTGTCCACCCCAAGGTGCTAAAGCCGCCAGGCACCTGTGCCGCCGAACCGTGCGTCCGTAAGCCGCTGCACGTGCGGCGGCCGGCCATGCCCGTGCTATTGACCCTGTGTGACAGTACAGACACTTTGGCGAAACCTCCTGGCCGACGGGGTTTTTGCGCCCACCTAGGTAGGGCGACCCCTTTTTTTTCGTGTCGCCTGTCCGTGTGTCCCTTTTTCGCCTTTTTCGGGTTCGTGTTTTCGTGTGCCGCCAAAAGCAAGCCCTGCGCTCGTCCCGTCCCGCTTGACCCGTGCATCCGCCGGTGCTGGCCTGCAAAATGCCTGTGAGCGACGCACGTGACCAGCAGCCCAGGCGAGTGTGCACGGGTGGCAGGCGAAACGGGCGTGCGTGTCGCCAGTGTGTATGTCCCTTTTTCGCCTTTTTCGGGTTCGTGTTTTCGTGTGCCGCCAAAAGCAAGCCCTGCGCTCGTCCCGTCCCGCTTGACCCGTGCATCCGCCGGTGCTGGCCTGCAAAATGCCTATGAGCGACGCA
>NW_027182026.1:205000-207500 GCF_029961685.1 Aristolochia californica | reverse complement strand
CAGGCGGAAAAGAGGCGCCCAGGCGGAATGGCGCCAGGGCGCCCAGGCGGAAAAGAGGCGCCCAGGCGAAAAAGAGGCGCCCAGGCGGAAAGGCGCCAGGGCGCCCAGGCGGAAAAGAGGCGCCCTGGCGTAGGCGCCCATGCGCCAAAAGAGGCACCCAGGCGAAAAGGCGCCAGGGCGCCCAGGCGGAAAAGAGGCGCCCAGGCGGAATGGCGCCAGGGCACCCAGGCGGAAAAGAGGCGCCCAGGCGGAAAAGAGGCGCCCTGGCGTAGGCGCCCAGGCGCCAAAAGAGGCGCCAGGCGAAAAGGCGCCAGGGCGCCCAGGCGGAAAAGAGGCGCCCAGGCGAAAAAGAGGCGCCCTGGCGGAAAAGAGGCGCCCTGGCGTAGGCGCCCAGGCGCCAAAAGAGGCACCCAGGCGAAAAGGCGCCAGGGCGCCCAGGCGGAAAAGAGGCGCCCAGGCGGAATGGCGCCAGGGCACCCAGGCGGAAAAGAGGCGCCCAGGCGAAAAAGAGGCGCCCAGGCGGAAAAGAGGCGCCCTGGCGTAGGCGCCCAGGCGCCAAAAGAGGCGCCCAGGCGAAAAGGCGCCAGGGCGCCCAGGCGAAGAGGCGCCAGGGCGCCCAGGTGGGAAAGAGGCGCCCAGGCGAAAAGGCGCCAGGGCGCCCAGGCAGAAAAGAGGCGCCCAGGCGAAAAAGAGGCGCCCAGGCAGAAAGGCGCCATGGCGCCCAGGCGGAAAAGAGGCGCCCTGGCCAGGCGGAAAAGAGGCGCCCAGGCGGAAAAGAGGTGCCCAGGCGAAAAAGAGTCGCCCAGGCCGAAAGGCGCCATGGCGCCCAGGCGGAAAAGAGGCGCCCACGCAAAAAGGCGCCAGGGCGCCAAGGCGGAAAACAGGCGCCCAGGCGGAAAGGTGCCAGGGCGCCCAGGCGGAATAGAGGCGCCCAGGCGCGTGGGGGGCAAGGCGCCAGGCGCCAGGCACGCGCGGAGGCAAGGCGCCACGCGCGCGCGCGCGTGGGGGGCGAGGCGCCAGGCGCCAGGCGCCGGGCGCGCGTGGGGGGCAAGGCGCCAGGCGCCGGGCGCGCGCGTGGGGGGCGAGGCGCCAGGCGCCAGGCGCCGGGCGCGCGTGGGGGGCAAGGCGCCAGGCGCCGGGCGCGCGCGCGTGGGGCGCCAGGCGCCTGGCGGGCGGGCGCCCCCAGGAAGGGGTGCTGGCGCGCGATGGGGTTGCGCCCGTACGGACCGTGTGACAGTACAGACACTTTGGCGAAACCTCCTGCCCGAAGCGATTTTAGGCGTTCGGCTAGGTAGGTGACCCGGTTTTTTTCGCGTTTCTCGGCCGCTAGCCCCTTTTTTCGCGTTTTCGTGCGCGCGCCCCTCTTGACCTCGCACGCGCGCCGCGCGTCGCGTCCTTGTCCTTGTCCGCGTCCGCGTTCGCGCGTGTCGGCGATCACGGGCCCCGTGCATGGCTCGTCTCTGTGGACCATCGCCCCGCTCTTGTCCCTCTTTCGTGTTTGTGTGGCGCCCCGCCCCGTGCACCATTGCCGGCTGGCAGCAAGGTGCCTAGCCCCCCTTGCCGCCAGGCCTGTCCACCCCAAGGTGCTAAAGCCGCCAGGCACCTGTGCCGCCGAACTGTGCGTCCGTAAGCCGCTGCACGTGCGGCGGCCGGCCATGCCCGTGCTATTGACCCTGTGTGACAGTACAGACACTTTGGCGAAACCTCCTGGCCGACGGGGTTTTTGCGCCCACCTAGGTAGGGCGACCCCTTTTTTTTCGTGTCGCCTGTCCGTGTGTCCCTTTTTCGCCTTTTTCGGGTTCGTGTTTTCGTGTGCCGCCAAAAGCAAGCCCTGCGCTCGTCCCGTCCCGCTTGACCCGTGCATCCGCCGGTGCTGGCCTGCAAAATGCCTGTGAGCGACGCACGTGACCAGCAGCCCAGGCGAGTGTGCACGGGTGGCAGGCGAAACGGGCGTGCGTGTCGCCAGTGTGTATGTCCCTTTTTCGCCTTTTTCGGGTTCGTGTTTTCGTGTGCCGCCAAAAGCAAGCCCTGCGCTCGTCCCGTCCCGCTTGACCCGTGCATCCGCCGGTGCTGGCCTGCAAAATGCCTATGAGCGACGCATGTGACCAGCAGCCCAGGCGAGTGTGCATGGGTGGCAGGCGAAACGGGCGCGCGTGTCGCCAGTGCGTATGTCCCTTTTTCGGGTTCGTGTTTTCGTGTGCCACCAAAAGCAAGCCTTGCGCTCGTCCCGTCCCGCTTGACCCGTGCATCCGCCGGTGCTGGCCTGCAAAATGCCTGTGAGCGACGCATGTGACCAGCTGCCCAGGCGAGTGTGCACGGGTGGCAGGCGAAACGGGCGTGTCGCCAGTGCGTATGTCCCTTTTTTGCCTTTTTCGGGTTCGTGTTTTTGTGTGCCGGCAAAAGTTAGCCCTGCGCTCGTCCCGTCCCGCTTGACCCGTGCATCCGCCGGTGCTGGCCTGCAAAATGCCTTTGAGCGACGCATGTGACCAGCTGCCCAGGC
>NW_027182026.1:162500-165000 GCF_029961685.1 Aristolochia californica | reverse complement strand
AAAGAGGCGCCCAGGCGAAAAAGAGGCGCCCAGGCGGAAAAGAGGCGCCCTGGCGTAGGCGCCCAGGCGCCAAAAGAGGCGCCAGGCGAAAAGGCGCCAGGGCGCCCAGGCGGAAAAGAGGCGCCCAGGCGGAATGGCGCCAGGGCGCCCAGGCGGAAAAGAGGCGCCCAGGCGAAAAAGAGGCGCCCAGGCGGAAAGGCGCCAGGGCGCCCAGGCGGAAAAGAGGCGCCCTGGCGTAGGCGCCCATGCGCCAAAAGAGGCACCCAGGCGAAAAGGCGCCAGGGCGCCCAGGCGGAAAAGAGGCGCCCAGGCGGAATGGCGCCAGGGCACCCAGGCGGAAAAGAGGCGCCCAGGCGGAAAAGAGGCGCCCTGGCATAGGCGCCCAGGCGCCAAAAGAGGCGCCTGGCGAAAAGGCGCCAGGGCGCCCAGGCGGAAAAGAGGCGCCCAGGCGAAAAAGAGGCGCCCTGGCGGAAAAGAGGCGCCCTGGCGTAGGCGCCCAGGCGCCAAAAGAGGCACCCAGGCGAAAAGGCGCCAGGGCGCCCAGGCGGAAAAGAGGCGCCCAGGCGGAATGGCGCCAGGGCACCCAGGCGGAAAAGAGGCGCCCAGGCGAAAAAGAGGCGCCCAGGCGGAAAAGAGGCGCCCTGGCGTAGGCGCCCAGGCGCCAAAAGAGGCGCCCAGGCGAAAAGGCGCCAGGGCGCCCAGGTGGGAAAGAGGCGCCCAGGCAGAAAAGAGGCGCCCAGGCGAAAAAGAGGCGCCCAGGCAGAAAGGCGCCATGGCGCCCAGGCGGAAAAGAGGCGCCCTGGCCAGGCGGAAAAGAGGCGCCCAGGCGGAAAAGAGGTGCCCAGGCGAAAAAGAGTCGCCCAGGCCGAAAGGCGCCATGGCGCCCAGGCGGAAAAGAGGCGCCCACGCGAAAAGGCGCCAGGGCGCCAAGGCGGAAAACAGGCGCCCAGGCGGAAAGGTGCCAGGGCGCCCAGGCGGAAAAGAGGCGCCCAGGCGCGTGGGGGGCAAGGCGCCAGGCGCCAGGCACGCGCGGAGGCAAGGCGCCAGGCGCAAGGCGCCAGGCGCAAGGCGCCACGCGCGCGCGCGCGTGGGGGGCGAGGCGCCAGGCGCCAGGCGCCGGGCGCGCGTGGGGGGCAAGGCGCCAGGCGCCGGGCGCGCGCGTGGGGGGCGAGGCGCCAGGCGCCAGGCGCCGGGCGCGCGTGGGGGGCAAGGCGCCAGGCGCCGGGCGCGCGCGCGTGGGGCGCCAGGCGCCTGGCGGGCGGGCGCCCCCAGGAAGGGGTGCTGGCGCGCGATGGGGTTGCGCCCGTACGGACCGTGTGACAGTACAGACACTTTGGCGAAACCTCCTGCCCGAAGCGATTTTAGGCGTTCGGCTAGGTAGGTGACCCGGTTTTTTTCGCGTTTCTCGGCCGCTAGCCCCTTTTTTCGCGTTTTCGTGCGCGCGCCCCTCTTGACCTCGCACGCGCGCCGCGCGTCGCGTCCTTGTCCTTGTCCGCGTCCGCGTTCGCGCGTGTCGGCGATCACGGGCCCCGTGCATGGCTCGTCTCTGTGGACCATCGCCCCGCTCTTGTCCCTCTTTCGTGTTTGTGTGGCGCCCCGCCCCGTGCACCATTGCCGGCTGGCAGCAAGGTGCCTAGCCCCCCTTGCCGCCAGGCCTGTCCACCCCAAGGTGCTAAAGCCGCCAGGCACCTGTGCCGCCGAACCGTGCGTCCGTAAGCCGCTGCACGTGCGGCGGCCGGCCATGCCCGTGCTATTGACCCTGTGTGACAGTACAGACACTTTGGCGAAACCTCCTGGCGGACGGGGTTTTTGCGCCCACCTAGGTAGGGCGACCCCTTTTTTTTCGTGTCGCCTGTCCGTGTGTCCCTTTTTCGCCTTTTTCGGGTTCGTGTTTTCGTGTGCCGCCAAAAGCAAGCCCTGCGCTCGTCCCGTCCCGCTTGACCCGTGCATCCGCCGGTGCTGGCCTGCAAAATGCCTGTGAGCGACGCACGTGACCAGCAGCCCAGGCGAGTGTGCACGGGTGGCAGGCGAAACGGGCGTGCGTGTCGCCAGTGTGTATGTCCCTTTTTCGCCTTTTTCGGGTTCGTGTTTTCGTGTGCCGCCAAAAGCAAGCCCTGCGCTCGTCCCGTCCCGCTTGACCCGTGCATCCGCCGGTGCTGGCCTGCAAAATGCCTATGAGCGACGCATGTGACCAGCAGCCCAGGCGAGTGTGCATGGGTGGCAGGCGAAACGGGCGCGCGTGTCGCCAGTGCGTATGTCCCTTTTTCGGGTTCGTGTTTTCGTGTGCCACCAAAAGCAAGCCTTGCGCTCGTTCCGTCCCGCTTGACCCGTGCATCCGCCGGTGCTGGCCTGCAAAATGCCTGTGAGCGACGCATGTGACCAGCTGCCCAGGCGAGTGTGCACGGGTGGCAGGCGAAACGGGCGTGTCGCCAGTGCGTATGTCCCTTTTTTGCCTTTTTCGGGTTCGTGTTTTTGTGTGCCGGCAAAAGTTAGCCCTGCG
>NW_027182026.1:120000-122500 GCF_029961685.1 Aristolochia californica | reverse complement strand
CGCCCAGGCGGAAAAGAGGCGCCCAGGCGAAAAGGCGCCAGGGCGCCCAGGCGGAAAAGAGGCGCCCAGGCGGAAACGAGGCGCCCAGGCGAAAAAGAGGCGCCCAGGCGAAAAAGAGGCGCCCAGGCGGAAAGGCGCCAGGGCGCCCAGGCGGAAAAGAGGCGCCCTGGCGTAGGCGCCCAGGCGCCAAAAGAGGCGCCAGGCGAAAAGGCGCCAGGGCGCCCAGGCGGAAAAGAGGCGCCCAGGCGGAATGGCGCCAGGGCGCCCAGGCGGAAAAGAGGCGCCCAGGCGAAAAAGAGGCGCCCAGGCGGAAAAGAGGCGCCCTGGCGTAGGCGCCCAGGCGCCAAAAGAGGCGCCAGGCGAAAAGGCGCCAGGGCGCCCAGGCGGAAAAGAGGCGCCCAGGCGGAATGGCGCCAGGGCGCCCAGGCGGAAAAGAGGCGCCCAGGCGAAAAAGAGGCGCCCAGGCGGAAAGGCGCCAGGGCGCCCAGGCGGAAAAGAGGCGCCCTGGCGTAGGCGCCCATGCGCCAAAAGAGGCACCCAGGCGAAAAGGCGCCAGGGCGCCCAGGCGGAAAAGAGGCGCCCAGGCGGAATGGCGCCAGGGCACCCAGGCGGAAAAGAGGCGCCCAGGCGGAAAAGAGGCGCCCTGGCATAGGCGCCCAGGCGCCAAAAGAGGCGCCTGGCGAAAAGGCGCCAGGGCGCCCAGGCGGAAAAGAGGCGCCCAGGCGAAAAAGAGGCGCCCTGGCGGAAAAGAGGCGCCCTGGCGTAGGCGCCCAGGCGCCAAAAGAGGCACCCAGGCGAAAAGGCGCCAGGGCGCCCAGGCGGAAAAGAGGCGCCCAGGCGGAATGGCGCCAGGGCACCCAGGCGGAAAAGAGGCGCCCAGGCGAAAAAGAGGCGCCCAGGCGGAAAGGCGCCAGGGCGCCCAGGCGGAAAAGAGGCGCCCTGGCGTAGGCGCCCATGCGCCAAAAGAGGCACCCAGGCGAAAAGGCGCCAGGGCGCCCAGGCGGAAAAGAGGCGCCCAGGCGGAATGGCGCCAGGGCACCCAGGCGGAAAAGAGGCGCCCAGGCGGAAAAGAGGCGCCCTGGCATAGGCGCCCAGGCGCCAAAAGAGGCGCCTGGCGAAAAGGCGCCAGGGCGCCCAGGCGGAAAAGAGGCGCCCAGGCGAAAAAGAGGCGCCCTGGCGGAAAAGAGGCGCCCTGGCGTAGGCGCCCAGGCGCCAAAAGAGGCACCCAGGCGAAAAGGCGCCAGGGCGCCCAGGCGGAAAAGAGGCGCCCAGGCGGAATGGCGCCAGGGCACCCAGGCGGAAAAGAGGCGCCCAGGCGAAAAAGAGGCGCCCAGGCGGAAAAGAGGCGCCCTGGCGTAGGCGCCCAGGCGCCCAGGCGCCCAGGCGAAGAGGCGCCAGGGCGCCCAGGTGGGAAAGAGGCGCCCTGGCGCCTTTCAGAAAGGCGCCATGGCGCCCAGGCGGAAAAGAGGCGCCCTGGCCAGGCGGAAAAGAGGCGCCCAGGCGGAAAAGAGGTGCCCAGGCGAAAAAGAGTCGCCCAGGCCGAAAGGCGCCATGGCGCCCAGGCGGAAAAGAGGCGCCCACGCGAAAAGGCGCCAGGGCGCCAAGGCGGAAAACAGGCGCCCAGGCGGAAAGGTGCCAGGGCGCCCAGGCGGAAAAGAGGCGCCCAGGCGCGTGGGGGGCAAGGCGCCAGGCGCCAGGCACGCGCGGAGGCAAGGCGCCACGCGCGCGCGCGCGTGGGGGGCGAGGCGCCAGGCGCCAGGCGCCGGGCGCGCGTGGGGGGCAAGGCGCCAGGCGCCGGGCGCGCGCGTGGTGGGCGAGGCGCCAGGCGCCAGGCGCCGGGCGCGCGTGGGGGGCAAGGCGCCAGGCGCCAGGCGCCGGGCGCGCGCGCGTGGGGCGCCAGGCGCCTGGCGGGCGGGCGCCCCCAGGAAGGGGTGCTGGCGCGCGATGGGGTTGCGCCCGTACGGACCGTGTGACAGTACAGACACTTTGGCGAAACCTCCTGCCCGAAGCGATTTTAGGCGTTCGGCTAGGTAGGTGACCCGGTTTTTTTCGCGTTTCTCGGCCGCTAGCCCCTTTTTTCGCGTTTTCGTGCGCGCGCCCCTCTTGACCTCGCACGCGCGCCGCGCGTCGCGTCCTTGTCCTTGTCCGCGTCCGCGTTCGCGCGTGTCGGCGATCACGGGCCCCGTGCATGGCTCGTCTCTGTGGACCATCGCCCCGCTCTTGTCCCTCTTTCGTGTTTGTGTGGCGCCCCGCCCCGTGCACCATTGCCGGCTGGCAGCAAGGTGCCTAGCCCCCCTTGCCGCCAGGCCTGTCCACCCCAAGGTGCTAAAGCCGCCAGGCACCTGTGCCGCCGAACCGTGCGTCCGTAAGCCGCTGCACGTGCGGCGGCCGGCCATGCCCGTGCTATTGACCCTGTGTGACAGTACAGACACTTTGGCGAAACCTCCTGGCCGACGGGGTTTTTGCGCCCACCTAGGTAGGGCGACCCCTTTTTTTTCGT
>NW_027182026.1:87500-90000 GCF_029961685.1 Aristolochia californica | reverse complement strand
GAGGCGCCAGGGCGCCCAGGCGGAAAAGAGGCGCCCAGGCGGAATGGCGCCAGGGCGCCCAGGCGGAAAAGAGGCGCCCAGGCGAAAAAGAGGCGCCCAGGCGGAAAGGCGCCAGGGCGCCCAGGCGGAAAGGCGCCAGGGCGCCCAGGCGGAAAAGAGGCGCCCTGGCGTAGGCGCCCATGCGCCAAAAGAGGCACCCAGGCGAAAAGGCGCCAGGGCGCCCAGGCGGAAAAGAGGCGCCCAGGCGGAATGGCGCCAGGGCACCCAGGCGGAAAAGAGGCGCCCAGGCGGAAAAGAGGCGCCCTGGCATAGGCGCCCAGGCGCCAAAAGAGGCGCCTGGCGAAAAGGCGCCAGGGCGCCCAGGCGGAAAAGAGGCGCCCAGGCGAAAAAGAGGCGCCCTGGCGGAAAAGAGGCGCCCTGGCGTAGGCGCCCAGGCGCCAAAAGAGGCACCCAGGCGAAAAGGCGCCAGGGCGCCCAGGCGGAAAAGAGGCGCCCAGGCGGAATGGCGCCAGGGCACCCAGGCGGAAAAGAGGCGCCCAGGCGAAAAAGAGGCGCCCAGGCGGAAAAGAGGCGCCCTGGCGTAGGCGCCCAGGCGCCCAGGCGCCCAGGCGAAGAGGCGCCAGGGCGCCCAGGTGGGAAAGAGGCGCCCTGGCGCCTTTCAGAAAGGCGCCATGGCGCCCAGGCGGAAAAGAGGCGCCCTGGCCAGGCGGAAAAGAGGCGCCCAGGCGGAAAAGAGGTGCCCAGGCGAAAAAGAGTCGCCCAGGCCGAAAGGCGCCATGGCGCCCAGGCGGAAAAGAGGCGCCCACGCGAAAAGGCGCCAGGGCGCCAAGGCGGAAAACAGGCGCCCAGGCGGAAAGGTGCCAGGGCGCCCAGGCGGAAAAGAGGCGCCCAGGCGCGTGGGGGGCAAGGCGCCAGGCGCCAGGCACGCGCGGAGGCAAGGCGCCACGCGCGCGCGCGCGTGGGGGGCGAGGCGCCAGGCGCCAGGCGCCGGGCGCGCGTGGGGGGCAAGGCGCCAGGCGCCGGGCGCGCGCGTGGTGGGCGAGGCGCCAGGCGCCAGGCGCCGGGCGCGCGTGGGGGGCAAGGCGCCAGGCGCCAGGCGCCGGGCGCGCGCGCGTGGGGCGCCAGGCGCCTGGCGGGCGGGCGCCCCCAGGAAGGGGTGCTGGCGCGCGATGGGGTTGCGCCCGTACGGACCGTGTGACAGTACAGACACTTTGGCGAAACCTCCTGCCCGAAGCGATTTTAGGCGTTCGGCTAGGTAGGTGACCCGGTTTTTTTCGCGTTTCTCGGCCGCTAGCCCCTTTTTTCGCGTTTTCGTGCGCGCGCCCCTCTTGACCTCGCACGCGCGCCGCGCGTCGCGTCCTTGTCCTTGTCCGCGTCCGCGTTCGCGCGTGTCGGCGATCACGGGCCCCGTGCATGGCTCGTCTCTGTGGACCATCGCCCCGCTCTTGTCCCTCTTTCGTGTTTGTGTGGCGCCCCGCCCCGTGCACCATTGCCGGCTGGCAGCAAGGTGCCTAGCCCCCCTTGCCGCCAGGCCTGTCCACCCCAAGGTGCTAAAGCCGCCAGGCACCTGTGCCGCCGAACCGTGCGTCCGTAAGCCGCTGCACGTGCGGCGGCCGGCCATGCCCGTGCTATTGACCCTGTGTGACAGTACAGACACTTTGGCGAAACCTCCTGGCCGACGGGGTTTTTGCGCCCACCTAGGTAGGGCGACCCCTTTTTTTTCGTGTCGCCTGTCCGTGTGTCCCTTTTTCGCCTTTTTCGGGTTCGTGTTTTCGTGTGCCGCCAAAAGCAAGCCCTGCGCTCGTCCCGTCCCGCTTGACCCGTGCATCCGCCGGTGCTGGCCTGCAAAATGCCTGTGAGCGACGCACGTGACCAGCAGCCCAGGCGAGTGTGCACGGGTGGCAGGCGAAACGGGCGTGCGTGTCGCCAGTGTGTATGTCCCTTTTTCGCCTTTTTCGGGTTCGTGTTTTCGTGTGCCGCCAAAAGCAAGCCCTGCGCTCGTCCCGTCCCGCTTGACCCGTGCATCCGCCGGTGCTGGCCTGCAAAATGCCTATGAGCGACGCATGTGACCAGCAGCCCAGGCGAGTGTGCATGGGTGGCAGGCGAAACGGGCGCGCGTGTCGCCAGTGCGTATGTCCCTTTTTCGGGTTCGTGTTTTCGTGTGCCACCAAAAGCAAGCCTTGCGCTCGTCCCGTCCCGCTTGACCCGTGCATCCGCCGGTGCTGGCCTGCAAAATGCCTGTGAGCGACGCATGTGACCAGCTGCCCAGGCGAGTGTGCACGGGTGGCAGGCGAAACGGGCGTGTCGCCAGTGCGTATGTCCCTTTTTTGCCTTTTTCGGGTTCGTGTTTTTGTGTGCCGGCAAAAGTTAGCCCTGCGCTCGTCCCGTCCCGCTTGACCCGTGCATCCGCCGGTGCTGGCCTGCAAAATGCCTTTGAGCGACGCATGTGACCAGCTGCCCAGGCGAGTGTGCACGGGTGGTTGGCGAAACGGGCGCGCGT
>NW_027182026.1:45000-47500 GCF_029961685.1 Aristolochia californica | reverse complement strand
GGCGAAAAAGAGGCGCCCAGGCGAAAAAGAGGCGCCCAGGCGGAAAGGCGCCAGGGCGCCCAGGCGGAAAAGAGGCGCCCTGGCGTAGGCGCCCTGGCGTAGGCGCCCAGGCGCCAAAAGAGGCGCCAGGCGAAAAGGCGCCAGGGCGCCCAGGCGGAAAAGAGGCGCCCAGGCGGAATGGCGCCAGGGCGCCCAGGCGGAAAAGAGGCGCCCAGGCGAAAAAGAGGCGCCCAGGCGGAAAAGAGGCGCCCTGGCGTAGGCGCCCAGGCGCCAAAAGAGGCGCCAGGCGAAAAGGCGCCAGGGCGCCCAGGCGGAAAAGAGGCGCCCAGGCGGAATGGCGCCAGGGCGCCCAGGCGGAAAAGAGGCGCCCAGGCGAAAAAGAGGCGCCCAGGCGGAAAGGCGCCAGGGCGCCCAGGCGGAAAAGAGGCGCCCTGGCGTAGGCGCCCATGCGCCAAAAGAGGCACCCAGGCGAAAAGGCGCCAGGGCGCCCAGGCGGAAAAGAGGCGCCCAGGCGGAATGGCGCCAGGGCACCCAGGCGGAAAAGAGGCGCCCAGGCGGAAAAGAGGCGCCCTGGCATAGGCGCCCAGGCGCCAAAAGAGGCGCCTGGCGAAAAGGCGCCAGGGCGCCCAGGCGGAAAAGAGGCGCCCAGGCGAAAAAGAGGCGCCCTGGCGGAAAAGAGGCGCCCTGGCGTAGGCGCCCAGGCGCCAAAAGAGGCACCCAGGCGAAAAGGCGGCAGGGCGCCCAGGCGGAAAAGAGGCGCCCAGGCGGAATGGCGCCAGGGCACCCAGGCGGAAAAGAGGCGCCCAGGCGAAAAAGAGGCGCCCAGGCGGAAAAGAGGCGCCCTGGCGTAGGCGCCCAGGCGCCAAAAGAGGCGCCCAGGCGAAAAGGCGCCAGGGCGCCCAGGTGGGAAAGAGGCGCCCAGGCAGAAAAGAGGCGCCCAGGCGAAAAAGAGGCGCCCAGGCAGAAAGGCGCCATGGCGCCCAGGCGGAAAAGAGGCGCCCTGGCCAGGCGGAAAAGAGGCGCCCAGGCGGAAAAGAGGTGCCCAGGCGAAAAAGAGTCGCCCAGGCCGAAAGGCGCCATGGCGCCCAGGCGGAAAAGAGGCGCCCACGCGAAAAGGCGCCAGGGCGCCAAGGCGGAAAACAGGCGCCCAGGCGGAAAGGTGCCAGGGCGCCCAGGCGGAAAAGAGGCGCCCAGGCGCGTGGGGGGCAAGGCGCCAGGCGCCAGGCACGCGCGGAGGCAAGGCGCCAGGCGCAAGGCGCCACGCGCGCGCGCGCGTGGGGGGCGAGGCGCCAGGCGCCAGGCGCCGGGCGCGCGTGGGGGGCAAGGCGCCAGGCGCCGGGCGCGCGCGTGGGGGGCGAGGCGCCAGGCGCCAGGCGCCGGGCGCGCGTGGGGGGCAAGGCGCCAGGCGCCGGGCGCGCGCGCGTGGGGCGCCAGGCGCCTGGCGGGCGGGCGCCCCCAGGAAGGGGTGCTGGCGCGCGATGGGGTTGCGCCCGTACGGACCGTGTGACAGTACAGACACTTTGGCGAAACCTCCTGCCCGAAGCGATTTTAGGCGTTCGGCTAGGTAGGTGACCCGGTTTTTTTCGTGTTTCTCGGCCGCTAGCCCCTTTTTTCGCGTTTTCGTGCGCGCGCCCCTCTTGACCTCGCACGCGCGCCGCGCGTCGCGTCCTTGTCCTTGTCCGCGTCCGCGTTCGCGCGTGTCGGCGATCACGGGCCCCGTGCATGGCTCGTCTCTGTGGACCATCGCCCCGCTCTTGTCCCTCTTTCGTGTTTGTGTGGCGCCCCGCCCCGTGCACCATTGCCGGCTGGCAGCAAGGTGCCTAGCCCCCCTTGCCGCCAGGCCTGTCCACCCCAAGGTGCTAAAGCCGCCAGGCACCTATGCCGCCGAACCGTGCGTCCGTAAGCCGCTGCACGTGCGGCGGCCGGCCATGCCCGTGCTATTGACCCTGTGTGACAGTACAGACACTTTGGCGAAACCTCCTGGCGGACGGGGTTTTTGCGCCCACCTAGGTAGGGCGACCCCTTTTTTTTCGTGTCGCCTGTCCGTGTGTCCCTTTTTCGCCTTTTTCGGGTTCGTGTTTTCGTGTGCCGCCAAAAGCAAGCCCTGCGCTCGTCCCGTCCCGCTTGACCCGTGCATCCGCCGGTGCTGGCCTGCAAAATGCCTGTGAGCGACGCACGTGACCAGCAGCCCAGGCGAGTGTGCACGGGTGGCAGGCGAAACGGGCGTGCGTGTCGCCAGTGTGTATGTCCCTTTTTCGCCTTTTTCGGGTTCGTGTTTTCGTGTACCGCCAAAAGCAAGCCCTGCGCTCGTCCCGTCCCGCTTGACCCGTGCATCCGCCGGTGCTGGCCTGCAAAATGCCTATGAGCGACGCATGTGACCAGCAGCCCAGGCGAGTGTGCATGGGTGGCAGGCGAAACGGGCGCGCGTGTCGCCAGTGCGTATGTCCCTTTTTCGGGTTCGTGTTTTCGTGTGCCACCAAAAGCAAGCCTTGCGCTCGTC
>NW_027182026.1:2500-5000 GCF_029961685.1 Aristolochia californica | reverse complement strand
AGGCGCCCTGGCGTAGGCGCCCTGGCGTAGGCGCCCAGGCGCCAAAAGAGGCGCCAGGCGAAAAGGCGCCAGGGCGCCCAGGCGGAAAAGAGGCGCCCAGGCGGAATGGCGCCAGGGCGCCCAGGCGGAAAAGAGGCGCCCAGGCGAAAAAGAGGCGCCCAGGCGGAAAAGAGGCGCCCTGGCGTAGGCGCCCAGGCGCCAAAAGAGGCGCCAGGCGAAAAGGCGCCAGGGCGCCCAGGCGGAAAAGAGGCGCCCAGGCGGAATGGCGCCAGGGCGCCCAGGCGGAAAAGAGGCGCCCAGGCGAAAAAGAGGCGCCCAGGCGGAAAGGCGCCAGGGCGCCCAGGCGGAAAAGAGGCGCCCTGGCGTAGGCGCCCATGCGCCAAAAGAGGCACCCAGGCGAAAAGGCGCCAGGGCGCCCAGGCGGAAAAGAGGCGCCCAGGCGGAATGGCGCCAGGGCACCCAGGCGGAAAAGAGGCGCCCAGGCGGAAAAGAGGCGCCCTGGCATAGGCGCCCAGGCGCCAAAAGAGGCGCCTGGCGAAAAGGCGCCAGGGCGCCCAGGCGGAAAAGAGGCGCCCAGGCGAAAAAGAGGCGCCCTGGCGGAAAAGAGGCGCCCTGGCGTAGGCGCCCAGGCGCCAAAAGAGGCACCCAGGCGAAAAGGCGGCAGGGCGCCCAGGCGGAAAAGAGGCGCCCAGGCGGAATGGCGCCAGGGCACCCAGGCGGAAAAGAGGCGCCCAGGCGAAAAAGAGGCGCCCAGGCGGAAAAGAGGCGCCCTGGCGTAGGCGCCCAGGCGCCAAAAGAGGCGCCCAGGCGAAAAGGCGCCAGGGCGCCCAGGTGGGAAAGAGGCGCCCAGGCAGAAAAGAGGCGCCCAGGCGAAAAAGAGGCGCCCAGGCAGAAAGGCGCCATGGCGCCCAGGCGGAAAAGAGGCGCCCTGGCCAGGCGGAAAAGAGGCGCCCAGGCGGAAAAGAGGTGCCCAGGCGAAAAAGAGTCGCCCAGGCCGAAAGGCGCCATGGCGCCCAGGCGGAAAAGAGGCGCCCACGCGAAAAGGCGCCAGGGCGCCAAGGCGGAAAACAGGCGCCCAGGCGGAAAGGTGCCAGGGCGCCCAGGCGGAAAAGAGGCGCCCAGGCGCGTGGGGGGCAAGGCGCCAGGCGCCAGGCACGCGCGGAGGCAAGGCGCCAGGCGCAAGGCGCCACGCGCGCGCGCGCGTGGGGGGCGAGGCGCCAGGCGCCAGGCGCCGGGCGCGCGTGGGGGGCAAGGCGCCAGGCGCCGGGCGCGCGCGTGGGGGGCGAGGCGCCAGGCGCCAGGCGCCGGGCGCGCGTGGGGGGCAAGGCGCCAGGCGCCGGGCGCGCGCGCGTGGGGCGCCAGGCGCCTGGCGGGCGGGCGCCCCCAGGAAGGGGTGCTGGCGCGCGATGGGGTTGCGCCCGTACGGACCGTGTGACAGTACAGACACTTTGGCGAAACCTCCTGCCCGAAGCGATTTTAGGCGTTCGGCTAGGTAGGTGACCCGGTTTTTTTCGTGTTTCTCGGCCGCTAGCCCCTTTTTTCGCGTTTTCGTGCGCGCGCCCCTCTTGACCTCGCACGCGCGCCGCGCGTCGCGTCCTTGTCCTTGTCCGCGTCCGCGTTCGCGCGTGTCGGCGATCACGGGCCCCGTGCATGGCTCGTCTCTGTGGACCATCGCCCCGCTCTTGTCCCTCTTTCGTGTTTGTGTGGCGCCCCGCCCCGTGCACCATTGCCGGCTGGCAGCAAGGTGCCTAGCCCCCCTTGCCGCCAGGCCTGTCCACCCCAAGGTGCTAAAGCCGCCAGGCACCTATGCCGCCGAACCGTGCGTCCGTAAGCCGCTGCACGTGCGGCGGCCGGCCATGCCCGTGCTATTGACCCTGTGTGACAGTACAGACACTTTGGCGAAACCTCCTGGCGGACGGGGTTTTTGCGCCCACCTAGGTAGGGCGACCCCTTTTTTTTCGTGTCGCCTGTCCGTGTGTCCCTTTTTCGCCTTTTTCGGGTTCGTGTTTTCGTGTGCCGCCAAAAGCAAGCCCTGCGCTCGTCCCGTCCCGCTTGACCCGTGCATCCGCCGGTGCTGGCCTGCAAAATGCCTGTGAGCGACGCACGTGACCAGCAGCCCAGGCGAGTGTGCACGGGTGGCAGGCGAAACGGGCGTGCGTGTCGCCAGTGTGTATGTCCCTTTTTCGCCTTTTTCGGGTTCGTGTTTTCGTGTACCGCCAAAAGCAAGCCCTGCGCTCGTCCCGTCCCGCTTGACCCGTGCATCCGCCGGTGCTGGCCTGCAAAATGCCTATGAGCGACGCATGTGACCAGCAGCCCAGGCGAGTGTGCATGGGTGGCAGGCGAAACGGGCGCGCGTGTCGCCAGTGCGTATGTCCCTTTTTCGGGTTCGTGTTTTCGTGTGCCACCAAAAGCAAGCCTTGCGCTCGTCCCGTCCCGCTTGACCCGTGCATCCGCCGGTGCTGGCCTGCAAAATGCCTGTGAGCGACGCATGTGACCAGCT
>NW_027182025.1:0-27064 GCF_029961685.1 Aristolochia californica | reverse complement strand
AAAAGAAAATTTGGACATCCAAAATGCTGAGAGAGATAATTCCAAAAAAGTATCGGTGATTTTTAAGGATAGGCAAAAAGTGAACCCACTTGAGAATTTAACTTTTTCTACTCCCCCTAATTTTTGGGCCACTAGGCCACTTGCATCCTCAACATGCTTGTGGCATGCACACACCACCACACTTAAAGCATGTTGGGATCAGTTAGAAGTCCCTTTCCTACAAAATTCCACCAAGCTATTATTAGGGGGTTGTACTAGTGGAATTTCCCAAACATGGATTCTGGGGTTCATTTTTAGTGCGTGAAATAATTTTCTATTTATTATAGTTTTCAAATTCTTTTGCACACATGAACTCTAAAATTTTCATTTTGTTGCGATCTTATATCCTTTTTTGTTTACGAGGAAAAATGGGAGGGTGGAAACTCAAGTTTGGATCTGAAAAAAGAAAATTTGGACATCCAAAATGCTGAGAGAGATAATTCCAAAAAAGTATCGGTGATTTTTAAGGATAGGCAAAAAGTGAACCCACTTGAGAATTTAACTTTTTCTACTCCCCCTAATTTTTGGGCCACTAGGCCACTTGCATCCTCAACATGCTTGTGGCATGCACACACCACCACACTTAAAGCATGTTGGGATCAGTTAGAAGTCCCTTTCCTACAAAATTCCACCAAGCTATTATTAGGGGGTTGTACTAGTGGAATTTCCCAAACATGGATTCTGGGGTTCATTTTTAGTGCGTGAAATAATTTTCTATTTATTATAGTTTTCAAATTCTTTTGCACACATGAACTCTAAAATTTTCATTTTGTTGCGATCTTATATCCTTTTTTGTTTACGAGGAAAAATGGGAGGGTGGAAACTCAAGTTTGGATCTGAAAAAAGAAAATTTGGACATCCAAAATGCTGAGAGAGATAATTCCAAAAAAGTATCGGTGATTTTTAAGGATAGGCAAAAAGTGAACCCACTTGAGAATTTAACTTTTTCTACTCCCCCTAATTTTTGGGCCACTAGGCCACTTGCATCCTCAACATGCTTGTGGCATGCACACACCACCACACTTAAAGCATGTTGGGATCAGTTAGAAGTCCCTTTCCTACAAAATTCCACCAAGCTATTATTAGGGGGTTGTACTAGTGGAATTTCCCAAACATGGATTCTGGGGTTCATTTTTAGTGCGTGAAATAATTTTCTATTTATTATAGTTTTCAAATTCTTTTGCACACATGAACTCTAAAATTTTCATTTTGTTGCGATCTTATATCCTTTTTTGTTTACGAGGAAAAATGGGAGGGTGGAAACTCAAGTTTGGATCTGAAAAAAGAAAATTTGGACATCCAAAATGCTGAGAGAGATAATTCCAAAAAAGTATCTGTGATTTTTAAGGATAGGCAAAAAGTGAACCCACTTGAGAATTTAACTTTTTCTACTCCCCCTAATTTTTGGGCCCACTAGGCCACTTGCATCCTCAACATGCTTGTGGCATGCACACACCACCACACTTAAAGCATGTTGGGATCAGTTAGAAGTCCCTTTCCTACAAAATTCCACCAAGCTATTATTAGGGGGTTGTACTAGTGGAATTTCCCAAACATGGATTCTGGGGTTCATTTTTAGTGCGTGAAATAATTTTCTATTTATTATAGTTTTCAAATTCTTTTGCACACATGAACTCTAAAATTTTCATTTTGTTGCGATCTTATATCCTTTTTTGTTTACGAGGAAAAATGGGAGGGTGGAAACTCAAGTTTGGATCTGAAAAAAGAAAATTTGGACATCCAAAATGCTGAGAGAGATAATTCCAAAAAAGTATCGGTGATTTTTAAGGATAGGCAAAAAGTGAACCCACTTGAGAATTTAACTTTTTCTACTCCCCCTAATTTTTGGGCCACTAGGCCACTTGCATCCTCAACATGCTTGTGGCATGCACACACCACCACACTTAAAGCATGTTGGGATCAGTTAGAAGTCCCTTTCCTACAAAATTCCACCAAGCTATTATTAGGGGGTTGTACTAGTGGAATTTCCCAAACATGGATTCTGGGGTTCATTTTTAGTGCGTGAAATAATTTTCTATTTATTATAGTTTTCAAATTCTTTTGCACACATGAACTCTAAAATTTTCATTTTGTTGCGATCTTATATCCTTTTTTGTTTACGAGGAAAAATGGGAGGGTGGAAACTCAAGTTTGGATCTGAAAAAAGAAAATTTGGACATCCAAAATGCTGAGAGAGATAATTCCAAAAAAGTATCGGTGATTTTTAAGGATAGGCAAAAAGTGAACCCACTTGAGAATTTAACTTTTTCTACTCCCCCTAATTTTTGGGCCACTAGGCCACTTGCATCCTCAACATGCTTGTGGCATGCACACACCACCACACTTAAAGCATGTTGGGATCAGTTAGAAGTCCCTTTCCTACAAAATTCCACCAAGCTATTATTAGGGGGTTGTACTAGTGGAATTTCCCAAACATGGATTCTGGGGTTCATTTTTAGTGCGTGAAATAATTTTCTATTTATTATAGTTTTCAAATTCTTTTGCACACATGAACTCTAAAATTTTCATTTTGTTGCGATCTTATATCCTTTTTTGTTTACGAGGAAAAATGGGAGGGTGGAAACTCAAGTTTGGATCTGAAAAAAGAAAATTTGGACATCCAAAATGCTGAGAGAGATAATTCCAAAAAAGTATCGGTGATTTTTAAGGATAGGCAAAAAGTGAACCCACTTGAGAATTTAACTTTTTCTACTCCCCCTAATTTTTGGGCCACTAGGCCACTTGCATCCTCAACATGCTTGTGGCATGCACACACCACCACACTTAAAGCATGTTGGGATCAGTTAGAAGTCCCTTTCCTACAAAATTCCACCAAGCTATTATTAGGGGGTTGTACTAGTGGAATTTCCCAAACATGGATTCTGGGGTTCATTTTTAGTGCGTGAAATAATTTTCTATTTATTATAGTTTTCAAATTCTTTTGCACACATGAACTCTAAAATTTTCATTTTGTTGCGATCTTATATCCTTTTTTGTTTACGAGGAAAAATGGGAGGGTGGAAACTCAAGTTTGGATCTGAAAAAAGAAAATTTGGACATCCAAAATGCTGAGAGAGATAATTCCAAAAAAGTATCGGTGATTTTTAAGGATAGGCAAAAAGTGAACCCACTTGAGAATTTAACTTTTTCTACTCCCCCTAATTTTTGGGCCACTAGGCCACTTGCATCCTCAACATGCTTGTGGCATGCACACACCACCACACTTAAAGCATGTTGGGATCAGTTAGAAGTCCCTTTCCTACAAAATTCCACCAAGCTATTATTAGGGGGTTGTACTAGTGGAATTTCCCAAACATGGATTCTGGGGTTCATTTTTAGTGCGTGAAATAATTTTCTATTTATTATAGTTTTCAAATTCTTTTGCACACATGAACTCTAAAATTTTCATTTTGTTGCGATCTTATATCCTTTTTTGTTTACGAGGAAAAATGGGAGGGTGGAAACTCAAGTTTGGATCTGAAAAAAGAAAATTTGGACATCCAAAATGCTGAGAGAGATAATTCCAAAAAAGTATCGGTGATTTTTAAGGATAGGCAAAAAGTGAACCCACTTGAGAATTTAACTTTTTCTACTCCCCCTAATTTTTGGGCCACTAGGCCACTTGCATCCTCAACATGCTTGTGGCATGCACACACCACCACACTTAAAGCATGTTGGGATCAGTTAGAAGTCCCTTTCCTACAAAATTCCACCAAGCTATTATTAGGGGGTTGTACTAGTGGAATTTCCCAAACATGGATTCTGGGGTTCATTTTTAGTGCGTGAAATAATTTTCTATTTATTATAGTTTTCAAATTCTTTTGCACACATGAACTCTAAAATTTTCATTTTGTTGCGATCTTATATCCTTTTTTGTTTACGAGGAAAAATGGGAGGGTGGAAACTCAAGTTTGGATCTGAAAAAAGAAAATTTGGACATCCAAAATGCTGAGAGAGATAATTCCAAAAAAGTATCGGTGATTTTTAAGGATAGGCAAAAAGTGAACCCACTTGAGAATTTAACTTTTTCTACTCCCCCTAATTTTTGGGCCACTAGGCCACTTGCATCCTCAACATGCTTGTGGCATGCACACACCACCACACTTAAAGCATGTTGGGATCAGTTAGAAGTCCCTTTCCTACAAAATTCCACCAAGCTATTATTAGGGGGTTGTACTAGTGGAATTTCCCAAACATGGATTCTGGGGTTCATTTTTAGTGCGTGAAATAATTTTCTATTTATTATAGTTTTCAAATTCTTTTGCACACATGAACTCTAAAATTTTCATTTTGTTGCGATCTTATATCCTTTTTTGTTTACGAGGAAAAATGGGAGGGTGGAAACTCAAGTTTGGATCTGAAAAAAGAAAATTTGGACATCCAAAATGCTGAGAGAGATAATTCCAAAAAAGTATCGGTGATTTTTAAGGATAGGCAAAAAGTGAACCCACTTGAGAATTTAACTTTTTCTACTCCCCCTAATTTTTGGGCCACTAGGCCACTTGCATCCTCAACATGCTTGTGGCATGCACACACCACCACACTTAAAGCATGTTGGGATCAGTTAGAAGTCCCTTTCCTACAAAATTCCACCAAGCTATTATTAGGGGGTTGTACTAGTGGAATTTCCCAAACATGGATTCTGGGGTTCATTTTTAGTGCGTGAAATAATTTTCTATTTATTATAGTTTTCAAATTCTTTTGCACACATGAACTCTAAAATTTTCATTTTGTTGCGATCTTATATCCTTTTTTGTTTACGAGGAAAAATGGGAGGGTGGAAACTCAAGTTTGGATCTGAAAAAAGAAAATTTGGACATCCAAAATGCTGAGAGAGATAATTCCAAAAAAGTATCGGTGATTTTTAAGGATAGGCAAAAAGTGAACCCACTTGAGAATTTAACTTTTTCTACTCCCCCTAATTTTTGGGCCACTAGGCCACTTGCATCCTCAACATGCTTGTGGCATGCACACACCACCACACTTAAAGCATGTTGGGATCAGTTAGAAGTCCCTTTCCTACAAAATTCCACCAAGCTATTATTAGGGGGTTGTACTAGTGGAATTTCCCAAACATGGATTCTGGGGTTCATTTTTAGTGCGTGAAATAATTTTCTATTTATTATAGTTTTCAAATTCTTTTGCACACATGAACTCTAAAATTTTCATTTTGTTGCGATCTTATATCCTTTTTTGTTTACGAGGAAAAATGGGAGGGTGGAAACTCAAGTTTGGATCTGAAAAAAGAAAATTTGGACATCCAAAATGCTGAGAGAGATAATTCCAAAAAAGTATCGGTGATTTTTAAGGATAGGCAAAAAGTGAACCCACTTGAGAATTTAACTTTTTCTACTCCCCCTAATTTTTGGGCCACTAGGCCACTTGCATCCTCAACATGCTTGTGGCATGCACACACCACCACACTTAAAGCATGTTGGGATCAGTTAGAAGTCCCTTTCCTACAAAATTCCACCAAGCTATTATTAGGGGGTTGTACTAGTGGAATTTCCCAAACATGGATTCTGGGGTTCATTTTTAGTGCGTGAAATAATTTTCTATTTATTATAGTTTTCAAATTCTTTTGCACACATGAACTCTAAAATTTTCATTTTGTTGCGATCTTATATCCTTTTTTGTTTACGAGGAAAAATGGGAGGGTGGAAACTCAAGTTTGGATCTGAAAAAAGAAAATTTGGACATCCAAAATGCTGAGAGAGATAATTCCAAAAAAGTATCGGTGATTTTTAAGGATAGGCAAAAAGTGAACCCACTTGAGAATTTAACTTTTTCTACTCCCCCTAATTTTTGGGCCACTAGGCCACTTGCATCCTCAACATGCTTGTGGCATGCACACACCACCACACTTAAAGCATGTTGGGATCAGTTAGAAGTCCCTTTCCTACAAAATTCCACCAAGCTATTATTAGGGGGTTGTACTAGTGGAATTTCCCAAACATGGATTCTGGGGTTCATTTTTAGTGCGTGAAATAATTTTCTATTTATTATAGTTTTCAAATTCTTTTGCACACATGAACTCTAAAATTTTCATTTTGTTGCGATCTTATATCCTTTTTTGTTTACGAGGAAAAATGGGAGGGTGGAAACTCAAGTTTGGATCTGAAAAAAGAAAATTTGGACATCCAAAATGCTGAGAGAGATAATTCCAAAAAAGTATCGGTGATTTTTAAGGATAGGCAAAAAGTGAACCCACTTGAGAATTTAACTTTTTCTACTCCCCCTAATTTTTGGGCCACTAGGCCACTTGCATCCTCAACATGCTTGTGGCATGCACACACCACCACACTTAAAGCATGTTGGGATCAGTTAGAAGTCCCTTTCCTACAAAATTCCACCAAGCTATTATTAGGGGGTTGTACTAGTGGAATTTCCCAAACATGGATTCTGGGGTTCATTTTTAGTGCGTGAAATAATTTTCTATTTATTATAGTTTTCAAATTCTTTTGCACACATGAACTCTAAAATTTTCATTTTGTTGCGATCTTATATCCTTTTTTGTTTACGAGGAAAATGGGAGGGTGGAAACTCAAGTTTGGATCTGAAAAAAGAAAATTTGGACATCCAAAATGCTGAGAGAGATAATTCCAAAAAAGTATCGGTGATTTTTAAGGATAGGCAAAAAGTGAACCCACTTGAGAATTTAACTTTTTCTACTCCCCCTAATTTTTGGGCCACTAGGCCACTTGCATCCTCAACATGCTTGTGGCATGCACACACCACCACACTTAAAGCATGTTGGGATCAGTTAGAAGTCCCTTTCCTACAAAATTCCACCAAGCTATTATTAGGGGGTTGTACTAGTGGAATTTCCCAAACATGGATTCTGGGGTTCATTTTTAGTGCGTGAAATAATTTTCTATTTATTATAGTTTTCAAATTCTTTTGCACACATGAACTCTAAAATTTTCATTTTGTTGCGATCTTATATCCTTTTTTGTTTACGAGGAAAAATGGGAGGGTGGAAACTCAAGTTTGGATCTGAAAAAAGAAAATTTGGACATCCAAAATGCTGAGAGAGATAATTCCAAAAAAGTATCGGTGATTTTTAAGGATAGGCAAAAAGTGAACCCACTTGAGAATTTAACTTTTTCTACTCCCCCTAATTTTTGGGCCACTAGGCCACTTGCATCCTCAACATGCTTGTGGCATGCACACACCACCACACTTAAAGCATGTTGGGATCAGTTAGAAGTCCCTTTCCTACAAAATTCCACCAAGCTATTATTAGGGGGTTGTACTAGTGGAATTTCCCAAACATGGATTCTGGGGTTCATTTTTAGTGCGTGAAATAATTTTCTATTTATTATAGTTTTCAAATTCTTTTGCACACATGAACTCTAAAATTTTCATTTTGTTGCGATCTTATATCCTTTTTTGTTTACGAGGAAAAATGGGAGGGTGGAAACTCAAGTTTGGATCTGAAAAAAGAAAATTTGGACATCCAAAATGCTGAGAGAGATAATTCCAAAAAAGTATCGGTGATTTTTAAGGATAGGCAAAAAGTGAACCCACTTGAGAATTTAACTTTTTCTACTCCCCCTAATTTTTGGGCCACTAGGCCACTTGCATCCTCAACATGCTTGTGGCATGCACACACCACCACACTTAAAGCATGTTGGGATCAGTTAGAAGTCCCTTTCCTACAAAATTCCACCAAGCTATTATTAGGGGGTTGTACTAGTGGAATTTCCCAAACATGGATTCTGGGGTTCATTTTTAGTGCGTGAAATAATTTTCTATTTATTATAGTTTTCAAATTCTTTTGCACACATGAACTCTAAAATTTTCATTTTGTTGCGATCTTATATCCTTTTTTGTTTACGAGGAAAAATGGGAGGGTGGAAACTCAAGTTTGGATCTGAAAAAAGAAAATTTGGACATCCAAAATGCTGAGAGAGATAATTCCAAAAAAGTATCGGTGATTTTTAAGGATAGGCAAAAAGTGAACCCACTTGAGAATTTAACTTTTTCTACTCCCCCTAATTTTTGGGCCACTAGGCCACTTGCATCCTCAACATGCTTGTGGCATGCACACACCACCACACTTAAAGCATGTTGGGATCAGTTAGAAGTCCCTTTCCTACAAAATTCCACCAAGCTATTATTAGGGGGTTGTACTAGTGGAATTTCCCAAACATGGATTCTGGGGTTCATTTTTAGTGCGTGAAATAATTTTCTATTTATTATAGTTTTCAAATTCTTTTGCACACATGAACTCTAAAATTTTCATTTTGTTGCGATCTTATATCCTTTTTTGTTTACGAGGAAAAATGGGAGGGTGGAAACTCAAGTTTGGATCTGAAAAAAGAAAATTTGGACATCCAAAATGCTGAGAGAGATAATTCCAAAAAAGTATCGGTGATTTTTAAGGATAGGCAAAAAGTGAACCCACTTGAGAATTTAACTTTTTCTACTCCCCCTAATTTTTGGGCCACTAGGCCACTTGCATCCTCAACATGCTTGTGGCATGCACACACCACCACACTTAAAGCATGTTGGGATCAGTTAGAAGTCCCTTTCCTACAAAATTCCACCAAGCTATTATTAGGGGGTTGTACTAGTGGAATTTCCCAAACATGGATTCTGGGGTTCATTTTTAGTGCGTGAAATAATTTTCTATTTATTATAGTTTTCAAATTCTTTTGCACACATGAACTCTAAAATTTTCATTTTGTTGCGATCTTATATCCTTTTTTGTTTACGAGGAAAAATGGGAGGGTGGAAACTCAAGTTTGGATCTGAAAAAAGAAAATTTGGACATCCAAAATGCTGAGAGAGATAATTCCAAAAAAGTATCGGTGATTTTTAAGGATAGGCAAAAAGTGAACCCACTTGAGAATTTAACTTTTTCTACTCCCCCTAATTTTTGGGCCACTAGGCCACTTGCATCCTCAACATGCTTGTGGCATGCACACACCACCACACTTAAAGCATGTTGGGATCAGTTAGAAGTCCCTTTCCTACAAAATTCCACCAAGCTATTATTAGGGGGTTGTACTAGTGGAATTTCCCAAACATGGATTCTGGGGTTCATTTTTAGTGCGTGAAATAATTTTCTATTTATTATAGTTTTCAAATTCTTTTGCACACATGAACTCTAAAATTTTCATTTTGTTGCGATCTTATATCCTTTTTTGTTTACGAGGAAAAATGGGAGGGTGGAAACTCAAGTTTGGATCTGAAAAAAGAAAATTTGGACATCCAAAATGCTGAGAGAGATAATTCCAAAAAAGTATCGGTGATTTTTAAGGATAGGCAAAAAGTGAACCCACTTGAGAATTTAACTTTTTCTACTCCCCCTAATTTTTGGGCCACTAGGCCACTTGCATCCTCAACATGCTTGTGGCATGCACACACCACCACACTTAAAGCATGTTGGGATCAGTTAGAAGTCCCTTTCCTACAAAATTCCACCAAGCTATTATTAGGGGGTTGTACTAGTGGAATTTCCCAAACATGGATTCTGGGGTTCATTTTTAGTGCGTGAAATAATTTTCTATTTATTATAGTTTTCAAATTCTTTTGCACACATGAACTCTAAAATTTTCATTTTGTTGCGATCTTATATCCTTTTTTGTTTACGAGGAAAAATGGGAGGGTGGAAACTCAAGTTTGGATCTGAAAAAAGAAAATTTGGACATCCAAAATGCTGAGAGAGATAATTCCAAAAAAGTATCGGTGATTTTTAAGGATAGGCAAAAAGTGAACCCACTTGAGAATTTAACTTTTTCTACTCCCCCTAATTTTTGGGCCACTAGGCCACTTGCATCCTCAACATGCTTGTGGCATGCACACACCACCACACTTAAAGCATGTTGGGATCAGTTAGAAGTCCCTTTCCTACAAAATTCCACCAAGCTATTATTAGGGGGTTGTACTAGTGGAATTTCCCAAACATGGATTCTGGGGTTCATTTTTAGTGCGTGAAATAATTTTCTATTTATTATAGTTTTCAAATTCTTTTGCACACATGAACTCTAAAATTTTCATTTTGTTGCGATCTTATATCCTTTTTTGTTTACGAGGAAAAATGGGAGGGTGGAAACTCAAGTTTGGATCTGAAAAAAGAAAATTTGGACATCCAAAATGCTGAGAGAGATAATTCCAAAAAAGTATCGGTGATTTTTAAGGATAGGCAAAAAGTGAACCCACTTGAGAATTTAACTTTTTCTACTCCCCCTAATTTTTGGGCCACTAGGCCACTTGCATCCTCAACATGCTTGTGGCATGCACACACCACCACACTTAAAGCATGTTGGGATCAGTTAGAAGTCCCTTTCCTACAAAATTCCACCAAGCTATTATTAGGGGGTTGTACTAGTGGAATTTCCCAAACATGGATTCTGGGGTTCATTTTTAGTGCGTGAAATAATTTTCTATTTATTATAGTTTTCAAATTCTTTTGCACACATGAACTCTAAAATTTTCATTTTGTTGCGATCTTATATCCTTTTTTGTTTACGAGGAAAAATGGGAGGGTGGAAACTCAAGTTTGGATCTGAAAAAAGAAAATTTGGACATCCAAAATGCTGAGAGAGATAATTCCAAAAAAGTATCGGTGATTTTTAAGGATAGGCAAAAAGTGAACCCACTTGAGAATTTAACTTTTTCTACTCCCCCTAATTTTTGGGCCACTAGGCCACTTGCATCCTCAACATGCTTGTGGCATGCACACACCACCACACTTAAAGCATGTTGGGATCAGTTAGAAGTCCCTTTCCTACAAAATTCCACCAAGCTATTATTAGGGGGTTGTACTAGTGGAATTTCCCAAACATGGATTCTGGGGTTCATTTTTAGTGCGTGAAATAATTTTCTATTTATTATAGTTTTCAAATTCTTTTGCACACATGAACTCTAAAATTTTCATTTTGTTGCGATCTTATATCCTTTTTTGTTTACGAGGAAAAATGGGAGGGTGGAAACTCAAGTTTGGATCTGAAAAAAGAAAATTTGGACATCCAAAATGCTGAGAGAGATAATTCCAAAAAAGTATCGGTGATTTTTAAGGATAGGCAAAAAGTGAACCCACTTGAGAATTTAACTTTTTCTACTCCCCCTAATTTTTGGGCCACTAGGCCACTTGCATCCTCAACATGCTTGTGGCATGCACACACCACCACACTTAAAGCATGTTGGGATCAGTTAGAAGTCCCTTTCCTACAAAATTCCACCAAGCTATTATTAGGGGGTTGTACTAGTGGAATTTCCCAAACATGGATTCTGGGGTTCATTTTTAGTGCGTGAAATAATTTTCTATTTATTATAGTTTTCAAATTCTTTTGCACACATGAACTCTAAAATTTTCATTTTGTTGCGATCTTATATCCTTTTTTGTTTACGAGGAAAAATGGGAGGGTGGAAACTCAAGTTTGGATCTGAAAAAAGAAAATTTGGACATCCAAAATGCTGAGAGAGATAATTCCAAAAAAGTATCGGTGATTTTTAAGGATAGGCAAAAAGTGAACCCACTTGAGAATTTAACTTTTTCTACTCCCCCTAATTTTTGGGCCACTAGGCCACTTGCATCCTCAACATGCTTGTGGCATGCACACACCACCACACTTAAAGCATGTTGGGATCAGTTAGAAGTCCCTTTCCTACAAAATTCCACCAAGCTATTATTAGGGGGTTGTACTAGTGGAATTTCCCAAACATGGATTCTGGGGTTCATTTTTAGTGCGTGAAATAATTTTCTATTTATTATAGTTTTCAAATTCTTTTGCACACATGAACTCTAAAATTTTCATTTTGTTGCGATCTTATATCCTTTTTTGTTTACGAGGAAAAATGGGAGGGTGGAAACTCAAGTTTGGATCTGAAAAAAGAAAATTTGGACATCCAAAATGCTGAGAGAGATAATTCCAAAAAAGTATCGGTGATTTTTAAGGATAGGCAAAAAGTGAACCCACTTGAGAATTTAACTTTTTCTACTCCCCCTAATTTTTGGGCCACTAGGCCACTTGCATCCTCAACATGCTTGTGGCATGCACACACCACCACACTTAAAGCATGTTGGGATCAGTTAGAAGTCCCTTTCCTACAAAATTCCACCAAGCTATTATTAGGGGGTTGTACTAGTGGAATTTCCCAAACATGGATTCTGGGGTTCATTTTTAGTGCGTGAAATAATTTTCTATTTATTATAGTTTTCAAATTCTTTTGCACACATGAACTCTAAAATTTTCATTTTGTTGCGATCTTATATCCTTTTTTGTTTACGAGGAAAAATGGGAGGGTGGAAACTCAAGTTTGGATCTGAAAAAAGAAAATTTGGACATCCAAAATGCTGAGAGAGATAATTCCAAAAAAGTATCGGTGATTTTTAAGGATAGGCAAAAAGTGAACCCACTTGAGAATTTAACTTTTTCTACTCCCCCTAATTTTTGGGCCACTAGGCCACTTGCATCCTCAACATGCTTGTGGCATGCACACACCACCACACTTAAAGCATGTTGGGATCAGTTAGAAGTCCCTTTCCTACAAAATTCCACCAAGCTATTATTAGGGTGTTGTACTAGTGGAATTTCCCAAACATGGATTCTGGGGTTCATTTTTAGTGCGTGAAATAATTTTCTATTTATTATAGTTTTCAAATTCTTTTGCACACATGAACTCTAAAATTTTCATTTTGTTGCGATCTTATATCCTTTTTTGTTTACGAGGAAAAATGGGAGGGTGGAAACTCAAGTTTGGATCTGAAAAAAGAAAATTTGGACATCCAAAATGCTGAGAGAGATAATTCCAAAAAAGTATCGGTGATTTTTAAGGATAGGCAAAAAGTGAACCCACTTGAGAATTTAACTTTTTCTACTCCCCCTAATTTTTGGGCCACTAGGCCACTTGCATCCTCAACATGCTTGTGGCATGCACACACCACCACACTTAAAGCATGTTGGGATCAGTTAGAAGTCCCTTTCCTACAAAATTCCACCAAGCTATTATTAGGGGGTTGTACTAGTGGAATTTCCCAAACATGGATTCTGGGGTTCATTTTTAGTGCGTGAAATAATTTTCTATTTATTATAGTTTTCAAATTCTTTTGCACACATGAACTCTAAAATTTTCATTTTGTTGCGATCTTATATCCTTTTTTGTTTACGAGGAAAAATGGGAGGGTGGAAACTCAAGTTTGGATCTGAAAAAAGAAAATTTGGACATCCAAAATGCTGAGAGAGATAATTCCAAAAAAGTATCGGTGATTTTTAAGGATAGGCAAAAAGTGAACCCACTTGAGAATTTAACTTTTTCTACTCCCCCTAATTTTTGGGCCACTAGGCCACTTGCATCCTCAACATGCTTGTGGCATGCACACACCACCACACTTAAAGCATGTTGGGATCAGTTAGAAGTCCCTTTCCTACAAAATTCCACCAAGCTATTATTAGGGGGTTGTACTAGTGGAATTTCCCAAACATGGATTCTGGGGTTCATTTTTAGTGCGTGAAATAATTTTCTATTTATTATAGTTTTCAAATTCTTTTGCACACATGAACTCTAAAATTTTCATTTTGTTGCGATCTTATATCCTTTTTTGTTTACGAGGAAAAATGGGAGGGTGGAAACTCAAGTTTGGATCTGAAAAAAGAAAATTTGGACATCCAAAATGCTGAGAGAGATAATTCCAAAAAAGTATCGGTGATTTTTAAGGATAGGCAAAAAGTGAACCCACTTGAGAATTTAACTTTTTCTACTCCCCCTAATTTTTGGGCCACTAGGCCACTTGCATCCTCAACATGCTTGTGGCATGCACACACCACCACACTTAAAGCATGTTGGGATCAGTTAGAAGTCCCTTTCCTACAAAATTCCACCAAGCTATTATTAGGGGGTTGTACTAGTGGAATTTCCCAAACATGGATTCTGGGGTTCATTTTTAGTGCGTGAAATAATTTTCTATTTATTATAGTTTTCAAATTCTTTTGCACACATGAACTCTAAAATTTTCATTTTGTTGCGATCTTATATCCTTTTTTGTTTACGAGGAAAAATGGGAGGGTGGAAACTCAAGTTTGGATCTGAAAAAAGAAAATTTGGACATCCAAAATGCTGAGAGAGATAATTCCAAAAAAGTATCGGTGATTTTTAAGGATAGGCAAAAAGTGAACCCACTTGAGAATTTAACTTTTTCTACTCCCCCTAATTTTTGGGCCACTAGGCCACTTGCATCCTCAACATGCTTGTGGCATGCACACACCACCACACTTAAAGCATGTTGGGATCAGTTAGAAGTCCCTTTCCTACAAAATTCCACCAAGCTATTATTAGGGGGTTGTACTAGTGGAATTTCCCAAACATGGATTCTGGGGTTCATTTTTAGTGCGTGAAATAATTTTCTATTTATTATAGTTTTCAAATTCTTTTGCACACATGAACTCTAAAATTTTCATTTTGTTGCGATCTTATATCCTTTTTTGTTTACGAGGAAAAATGGGAGGGTGGAAACTCAAGTTTGGATCTGAAAAAAGAAAATTTGGACATCCAAAATGCTGAGAGAGATAATTCCAAAAAAGTATCGGTGATTTTTAAGGATAGGCAAAAAGTGAACCCACTTGAGAATTTAACTTTTTCTACTCCCCCTAATTTTTGGGCCACTAGGCCACTTGCATCCTCAACATGCTTGTGGCATGCACACACCACCACACTTAAAGCATGTTGGGATCAGTTAGAAGTCCCTTTCCTACAAAATTCCACCAAGCTATTATTAGGGGGTTGTACTAGTGGAATTTCCCAAACATGGATTCTGGGGTTCATTTTTAGTGCGTGAAATAATTTTCTATTTATTATAGTTTTCAAATTCTTTTGCACACATGAACTCTAAAATTTTCATTTTGTTGCGATCTTATATCCTTTTTTGTTTACGAGGAAAAATGGGAGGGTGGAAACTCAAGTTTGGATCTGAAAAAAGAAAATTTGGACATCCAAAATGCTGAGAGAGATAATTCCAAAAAAGTATCGGTGATTTTTAAGGATAGGCAAAAAGTGAACCCACTTGAGAATTTAACTTTTTCTACTCCCCCTAATTTTTGGGCCACTAGGCCACTTGCATCCTCAACATGCTTGTGGCATGCACACACCACCACACTTAAAGCATGTTGGGATCAGTTAGAAGTCCCTTTCCTACAAAATTCCACCAAGCTATTATTAGGGGGTTGTACTAGTGGAATTTCCCAAACATGGATTCTGGGGTTCATTTTTAGTGCGTGAAATAATTTTCTATTTATTATAGTTTTCAAATTCTTTTGCACACATGAACTCTAAAATTTTCATTTTGTTGCGATCTTATATCCTTTTTTGTTTACGAGGAAAAATGGGAGGGTGGAAACTCAAGTTTGGATCTGAAAAAAGAAAATTTGGACATCCAAAATGCTGAGAGAGATAATTCCAAAAAAGTATCGGTGATTTTTAAGGATAGGCAAAAAGTGAACCCACTTGAGAATTTAACTTTTTCTACTCCCCCTAATTTTTGGGCCACTAGGCCACTTGCATCCTCAACATGCTTGTGGCATGCACACACCACCACACTTAAAGCATGTTGGGATCAGTTAGAAGTCCCTTTCCTACAAAATTCCACCAAGCTATTATTAGGGGGTTGTACTAGTGGAATTTCCCAAACATGGATTCTGGGGTTCATTTTTAGTGCGTGAAATAATTTTCTATTTATTATAGTTTTCAAATTCTTTTGCACACATGAACTCTAAAATTTTCATTTTGTTGCGATCTTATATCCTTTTTTGTTTACGAGGAAAAATGGGAGGGTGGAAACTCAAGTTTGGATCTGAAAAAAGAAAATTTGGACATCCAAAATGCTGAGAGAGATAATTCCAAAAAAGTATCGGTGATTTTTAAGGATAGGCAAAAAGTGAACCCACTTGAGAATTTAACTTTTTCTACTCCCCCTAATTTTTGGGCCACTAGGCCACTTGCATCCTCAACATGCTTGTGGCATGCACACACCACCACACTTAAAGCATGTTGGGATCAGTTAGAAGTCCCTTTCCTACAAAATTCCACCAAGCTATTATTAGGGGGTTGTACTAGTGGAATTTCCCAAACATGGATTCTGGGGTTCATTTTTAGTGCGTGAAATAATTTTCTATTTATTATAGTTTTCAAATTCTTTTGCACACATGAACTCTAAAATTTTCATTTTGTTGCGATCTTATATCCTTTTTTGTTTACGAGGAAAAATGGGAGGGTGGAAACTCAAGTTTGGATCTGAAAAAAGAAAATTTGGACATCCAAAATGCTGAGAGAGATAATTCCAAAAAAGTATCGGTGATTTTTAAGGATAGGCAAAAAGTGAACCCACTTGAGAATTTAACTTTTTCTACTCCCCCTAATTTTTGGGCCACTAGGCCACTTGCATCCTCAACATGCTTGTGGCATGCACACACCACCACACTTAAAGCATGTTGGGATCAGTTAGAAGTCCCTTTCCTACAAAATTCCACCAAGCTATTATTAGGGGGTTGTACTAGTGGAATTTCCCAAACATGGATTCTGGGGTTCATTTTTAGTGCGTGAAATAATTTTCTATTTATTATAGTTTTCAAATTCTTTTGCACACATGAACTCTAAAATTTTCATTTTGTTGCGATCTTATATCCTTTTTTGTTTACGAGGAAAAATGGGAGGGTGGAAACTCAAGTTTGGATCTGAAAAAAGAAAATTTGGACATCCAAAATGCTGAGAGAGATAATTCCAAAAAAGTATCGGTGATTTTTAAGGATAGGCAAAAAGTGAACCCACTTGAGAATTTAACTTTTTCTACTCCCCCTAATTTTTGGGCCACTAGGCCACTTGCATCCTCAACATGCTTGTGGCATGCACACACCACCACACTTAAAGCATGTTGGGATCAGTTAGAAGTCCCTTTCCTACAAAATTCCACCAAGCTATTATTAGGGGGTTGTACTAGTGGAATTTCCCAAACATGGATTCTGGGGTTCATTTTTAGTGCGTGAAATAATTTTCTATTTATTATAGTTTTCAAATTCTTTTGCACACATGAACTCTAAAATTTTCATTTTGTTGCGATCTTATATCCTTTTTTGTTTACGAGGAAAAATGGGAGGGTGGAAACTCAAGTTTGGATCTGAAAAAAGAAAATTTGGACATCCAAAATGCTGAGAGAGATAATTCCAAAAAAGTATCGGTGATTTTTAAGGATAGGCAAAAAGTGAACCCACTTGAGAATTTAACTTTTTCTACTCCCCCTAATTTTTGGGCCACTAGGCCACTTGCATCCTCAACATGCTTGTGGCATGCACACACCACCACACTTAAAGCATGTTGGGATCAGTTAGAAGTCCCTTTCCTACAAAATTCCACCAAGCTATTATTAGGGGGTTGTACTAGTGGAATTTCCCAAACATGGATTCTGGGGTTCATTTTTAGTGCGTGAAATAATTTTCTATTTATTATAGTTTTCAAATTCTTTTGCACACATGAACTCTAAAATTTTCATTTTGTTGCGATCTTATATCCTTTTTTGTTTACGAGGAAAAATGGGAGGGTGGAAACTCAAGTTTGGATCTGAAAAAAGAAAATTTGGACATCCAAAATGCTGAGAGAGATAATTCCAAAAAAGTATCGGTGATTTTTAAGGATAGGCAAAAAGTGAACCCACTTGAGAATTTAACTTTTTCTACTCCCCCTAATTTTTGGGCCACTAGGCCACTTGCATCCTCAACATGCTTGTGGCATGCACACACCACCACACTTAAAGCATGTTGGGATCAGTTAGAAGTCCCTTTCCTACAAAATTCCACCAAGCTATTATTAGGGGGTTGTACTAGTGGAATTTCCCAAACATGGATTCTGGGGTTCATTTTTAGTGCGTGAAATAATTTTCTATTTATTATAGTTTTCAAATTCTTTTGCACACATGAACTCTAAAATTTTCATTTTGTTGCGATCTTATATCCTTTTTTGTTTACGAGGAAAAATGGGAGGGTGGAAACTCAAGTTTGGATCTGAAAAAAGAAAATTTGGACATCCAAAATGCTGAGAGAGATAATTCCAAAAAAGTATCGGTGATTTTTAAGGATAGGCAAAAAGTGAACCCACTTGAGAATTTAACTTTTTCTACTCCCCCTAATTTTTGGGCCACTAGGCCACTTGCATCCTCAACATGCTTGTGGCATGCACACACCACCACACTTAAAGCATGTTGGGATCAGTTAGAAGTCCCTTTCCTACAAAATTCCACCAAGCTATTATTAGGGGGTTGTACTAGTGGAATTTCCCAAACATGGATTCTGGGGTTCATTTTTAGTGCGTGAAATAATTTTCTATTTATTATAGTTTTCAAATTCTTTTGCACACATGAACTCTAAAATTTTCATTTTGTTGCGATCTTATATCCTTTTTTGTTTACGAGGAAAAATGGGAGGGTGGAAACTCAAGTTTGGATCTGAAAAAAGAAAATTTGGACATCCAAAATGCTGAGAGAGATAATTCCAAAAAAGTATCGGTGATTTTTAAGGATAGGCAAAAAGTGAACCCACTTGAGAATTTAACTTTTTCTACTCCCCCTAATTTTTGGGCCACTAGGCCACTTGCATCCTCAACATGCTTGTGGCATGCACACACCACCACACTTAAAGCATGTTGGGATCAGTTAGAAGTCCCTTTCCTACAAAATTCCACCAAGCTATTATTAGGGGGTTGTACTAGTGGAATTTCCCAAACATGGATTCTGGGGTTCATTTTTAGTGCGTGAAATAATTTTCTATTTATTATAGTTTTCAAATTCTTTTGCACACATGAACTCTAAAATTTTCATTTTGTTGCGATCTTATATCCTTTTTTGTTTACGAGGAAAAATGGGAGGGTGGAAACTCAAGTTTGGATCTGAAAAAAGAAAATTTGGACATCCAAAATGCTGAGAGAGATAATTCCAAAAAAGTATCGGTGATTTTTAAGGATAGGCAAAAAGTGAACCCACTTGAGAATTTAACTTTTTCTACTCCCCCTAATTTTTGGGCCACTAGGCCACTTGCATCCTCAACATGCTTGTGGCATGCACACACCACCACACTTAAAGCATGTTGGGATCAGTTAGAAGTCCCTTTCCTACAAAATTCCACCAAGCTATTATTAGGGGGTTGTACTAGTGGAATTTCCCAAACATGGATTCTGGGGTTCATTTTTAGTGCGTGAAATAATTTTCTATTTATTATAGTTTTCAAATTCTTTTGCACACATGAACTCTAAAATTTTCATTTTGTTGCGATCTTATATCCTTTTTTGTTTACGAGGAAAAATGGGAGGGTGGAAACTCAAGTTTGGATCTGAAAAAAGAAAATTTGGACATCCAAAATGCTGAGAGAGATAATTCCAAAAAAGTATCGGTGATTTTTAAGGATAGGCAAAAAGTGAACCCACTTGAGAATTTAACTTTTTCTACTCCCCCTAATTTTTGGGCCACTAGGCCACTTGCATCCTCAACATGCTTGTGGCATGCACACACCACCACACTTAAAGCATGTTGGGATCAGTTAGAAGTCCCTTTCCTACAAAATTCCACCAAGCTATTATTAGGGGGTTGTACTAGTGGAATTTCCCAAACATGGATTCTGGGGTTCATTTTTAGTGCGTGAAATAATTTTCTATTTATTATAGTTTTCAAATTCTTTTGCACACATGAACTCTAAAATTTTCATTTTGTTGCGATCTTATATCCTTTTTTGTTTACGAGGAAAAATGGGAGGGTGGAAACTCAAGTTTGGATCTGAAAAAAGAAAATTTGGACATCCAAAATGCTGAGAGAGATAATTCCAAAAAAGTATCGGTGATTTTTAAGGATAGGCAAAAAGTGAACCCACTTGAGAATTTAACTTTTTCTACTCCCCCTAATTTTTGGGCCACTAGGCCACTTGCATCCTCAACATGCTTGTGGCATGCACACACCACCACACTTAAAGCATGTTGGGATCAGTTAGAAGTCCCTTTCCTACAAAATTCCACCAAGCTATTATTAGGGGGTTGTACTAGTGGAATTTCCCAAACATGGATTCTGGGGTTCATTTTTAGTGCGTGAAATAATTTTCTATTTATTATAGTTTTCAAATTCTTTTGCACACATGAACTCTAAAATTTTCATTTTGTTGCGATCTTATATCCTTTTTTGTTTACGAGGAAAAATGGGAGGGTGGAAACTCAAGTTTGGATCTGAAAAAAGAAAATTTGGACATCCAAAATGCTGAGAGAGATAATTCCAAAAAAGTATCGGTGATTTTTAAGGATAGGCAAAAAGTGAACCCACTTGAGAATTTAACTTTTTCTACTCCCCCTAATTTTTGGGCCACTAGGCCACTTGCATCCTCAACATGCTTGTGGCATGCACACACCACCACACTTAAAGCATGTTGGGATCAGTTAGAAGTCCCTTTCCTACAAAATTCCACCAAGCTATTATTAGGGGGTTGTACTAGTGGAATTTCCCAAACATGGATTCTGGGGTTCATTTTTAGTGCGTGAAATAATTTTCTATTTATTATAGTTTTCAAATTCTTTTGCACACATGAACTCTAAAATTTTCATTTTGTTGCGATCTTATATCCTTTTTTGTTTACGAGGAAAAATGGGAGGGTGGAAACTCAAGTTTGGATCTGAAAAAAGAAAATTTGGACATCCAAAATGCTGAGAGAGATAATTCCAAAAAAGTATCGGTGATTTTTAAGGATAGGCAAAAAGTGAACCCACTTGAGAATTTAACTTTTTCTACTCCCCCTAATTTTTGGGCCACTAGGCCACTTGCATCCTCAACATGCTTGTGGCATGCACACACCACCACACTTAAAGCATGTTGGGATCAGTTAGAAGTCCCTTTCCTACAAAATTCCACCAAGCTATTATTAGGGGGTTGTACTAGTGGAATTTCCCAAACATGGATTCTGGGGTTCATTTTTAGTGCGTGAAATAATTTTCTATTTATTATAGTTTTCAAATTCTTTTGCACACATGAACTCTAAAATTTTCATTTTGTTGCGATCTTATATCCTTTTTTGTTTACGAGGAAAAATGGGAGGGTGGAAACTCAAGTTTGGATCTGAAAAAAGAAAATTTGGACATCCAAAATGCTGAGAGAGATAATTCCAAAAAAGTATCGGTGATTTTTAAGGATAGGCAAAAAGTGAACCCACTTGAGAATTTAACTTTTTCTACTCCCCCTAATTTTTGGGCCACTAGGCCACTTGCATCCTCAACATGCTTGTGGCATGCACACACCACCACACTTAAAGCATGTTGGGATCAGTTAGAAGTCCCTTTCCTACAAAATTCCACCAAGCTATTATTAGGGGGTTGTACTAGTGGAATTTCCCAAACATGGATTCTGGGGTTCATTTTTAGTGCGTGAAATAATTTTCTATTTATTATAGTTTTCAAATTCTTTTGCACACATGAACTCTAAAATTTTCATTTTGTTGCGATCTTATATCCTTTTTTGTTTACGAGGAAAAATGGGAGGGTGGAAACTCAAGTTTGGATCTGAAAAAAGAAAATTTGGACATCCAAAATGCTGAGAGAGATAATTCCAAAAAAGTATCGGTGATTTTTAAGGATAGGCAAAAAGTGAACCCACTTGAGAATTTAACTTTTTCTACTCCCCCTAATTTTTGGGCCACTAGGCCACTTGCATCCTCAACATGCTTGTGGCATGCACACACCACCACACTTAAAGCATGTTGGGATCAGTTAGAAGTCCCTTTCCTACAAAATTCCACCAAGCTATTATTAGGGGGTTGTACTAGTGGAATTTCCCAAACATGGATTCTGGGGTTCATTTTTAGTGCGTGAAATAATTTTCTATTTATTATAGTTTTCAAATTCTTTTGCACACATGAACTCTAAAATTTTCATTTTGTTGCGATCTTATATCCTTTTTTGTTTACGAGGAAAAATGGGAGGGTGGAAACTCAAGTTTGGATCTGAAAAAAGAAAATTTGGACATCCAAAATGCTGAGAGAGATAATTCCAAAAAAGTATCGGTGATTTTTAAGGATAGGCAAAAAGTGAACCCACTTGAGAATTTAACTTTTTCTACTCCCCCTAATTTTTGGGCCACTAGGCCACTTGCATCCTCAACATGCTTGTGGCATGCACACACCACCACACTTAAAGCATGTTGGGATCAGTTAGAAGTCCCTTTCCTACAAAATTCCACCAAGCTATTATTAGGGGGTTGTACTAGTGGAATTTCCCAAACATGGATTCTGGGGTTCATTTTTAGTGCGTGAAATAATTTTCTATTTATTATAGTTTTCAAATTCTTTTGCACACATGAACTCTAAAATTTTCATTTTGTTGCGATCTTATATCCTTTTTTGTTTACGAGGAAAAATGGGAGGGTGGAAACTCAAGTTTGGATCTGAAAAAAGAAAATTTGGACATCCAAAATGCTGAGAGAGATAATTCCAAAAAAGTATCGGTGATTTTTAAGGATAGGCAAAAAGTGAACCCACTTGAGAATTTAACTTTTTCTACTCCCCCTAATTTTTGGGCCACTAGGCCACTTGCATCCTCAACATGCTTGTGGCATGCACACACCACCACACTTAAAGCATGTTGGGATCAGTTAGAAGTCCCTTTCCTACAAAATTCCACCAAGCTATTATTAGGGGGTTGTACTAGTGGAATTTCCCAAACATGGATTCTGGGGTTCATTTTTAGTGCGTGAAATAATTTTCTATTTATTATAGTTTTCAAATTCTTTTGCACACATGAACTCTAAAATTTTCATTTTGTTGCGATCTTATATCCTTTTTTGTTTACGAGGAAAAATGGGAGGGTGGAAACTCAAGTTTGGATCTGAAAAAAGAAAATTTGGACATCCAAAATGCTGAGAGAGATAATTCCAAAAAAGTATCGGTGATTTTTAAGGATAGGCAAAAAGTGAACCCACTTGAGAATTTAACTTTTTCTACTCCCCCTAATTTTTGGGCCACTAGGCCACTTGCATCCTCAACATGCTTGTGGCATGCACACACCACCACACTTAAAGCATGTTGGGATCAGTTAGAAGTCCCTTTCCTACAAAATTCCACCAAGCTATTATTAGGGGGTTGTACTAGTGGAATTTCCCAAACATGGATTCTGGGGTTCATTTTTAGTGCGTGAAATAATTTTCTATTTATTATAGTTTTCAAATTCTTTTGCACACATGAACTCTAAAATTTTCATTTTGTTGCGATCTTATATCCTTTTTTGTTTACGAGGAAAAATGGGAGGGTGGAAACTCAAGTTTGGATCTGAAAAAAGAAAATTTGGACATCCAAAATGCTGAGAGAGATAATTCCAAAAAAGTATCGGTGATTTTTAAGGATAGGCAAAAAGTGAACCCACTTGAGAATTTAACTTTTTCTACTCCCCCTAATTTTTGGGCCACTAGGCCACTTGCATCCTCAACATGCTTGTGGCATGCACACACCACCACACTTAAAGCATGTTGGGATCAGTTAGAAGTCCCTTTCCTACAAAATTCCACCAAGCTATTATTAGGGGGTTGTACTAGTGGAATTTCCCAAACATGGATTCTGGGGTTCATTTTTAGTGCGTGAAATAATTTTCTATTTATTATAGTTTTCAAATTCTTTTGCACACATGAACTCTAAAATTTTCATTTTGTTGCGATCTTATATCCTTTTTTGTTTACGAGGAAAAATGGGAGGGTGGAAACTCAAGTTTGGATCTGAAAAAAGAAAATTTGGACATCCAAAATGCTGAGAGAGATAATTCCAAAAAAGTATCGGTGATTTTTAAGGATAGGCAAAAAGTGAACCCACTTGAGAATTTAACTTTTTCTACTCCCCCTAATTTTTGGGCCACTAGGCCACTTGCATCCTCAACATGCTTGTGGCATGCACACACCACCACACTTAAAGCATGTTGGGATCAGTTAGAAGTCCCTTTCCTACAAAATTCCACCAAGCTATTATTAGGGGGTTGTACTAGTGGAATTTCCCAAACATGGATTCTGGGGTTCATTTTTAGTGCGTGAAATAATTTTCTATTTATTATAGTTTTCAAATTCTTTTGCACACATGAACTCTAAAATTTTCATTTTGTTGCGATCTTATATCCTTTTTTGTTTACGAGGAAAAATGGGAGGGTGGAAACTCAAGTTTGGATCTGAAAAAAGAAAATTTGGACATCCAAAATGCTGAGAGAGATAATTCCAAAAAAGTATCGGTGATTTTTAAGGATAGGCAAAAAGTGAACCCACTTGAGAATTTAACTTTTTCTACTCCCCCTAATTTTTGGGCCACTAGGCCACTTGCATCCTCAACATGCTTGTGGCATGCACACACCACCACACTTAAAGCATGTTGGGATCAGTTAGAAGTCCCTTTCCTACAAAATTCCACCAAGCTATTATTAGGGGGTTGTACTAGTGGAATTTCCCAAACATGGATTCTGGGGTTCATTTTTAGTGCGTGAAATAATTTTCTATTTATTATAGTTTTCAAATTCTTTTGCACACATGAACTCTAAAATTTTCATTTTGTTGCGATCTTATATCCTTTTTTGTTTACGAGGAAAAATGGGAGGGTGGAAACTCAAGTTTGGATCTGAAAAAAGAAAATTTGGACATCCAAAATGCTGAGAGAGATAATTCCAAAAAAGTATCGGTGATTTTTAAGGATAGGCAAAAAGTGAACCCACTTGAGAATTTAACTTTTTCTACTCCCCCTAATTTTTGGGCCACTAGGCCACTTGCATCCTCAACATGCTTGTGGCATGCACACACCACCACACTTAAAGCATGTTGGGATCAGTTAGAAGTCCCTTTCCTACAAAATTCCACCAAGCTATTATTAGGGGGTTGTACTAGTGGAATTTCCCAAACATGGATTCTGGGGTTCATTTTTAGTGCGTGAAATAATTTTCTATTTATTATAGTTTTCAAATTCTTTTGCACACATGAACTCTAAAATTTTCATTTTGTTGCGATCTTATATCCTTTTTTGTTTACGAGGAAAAATGGGAGGGTGGAAACTCAAGTTTGGATCTGAAAAAAGAAAATTTGGACATCCAAAATGCTGAGAGAGATAATTCCAAAAAAGTATCGGTGATTTTTAAGGATAGGCAAAAAGTGAACCCACTTGAGAATTTAACTTTTTCTACTCCCCCTAATTTTTGGGCCACTAGGCCACTTGCATCCTCAACATGCTTGTGGCATGCACACACCACCACACTTAAAGCATGTTGGGATCAGTTAGAAGTCCCTTTCCTACAAAATTCCACCAAGCTATTATTAGGGGGTTGTACTAGTGGAATTTCCCAAACATGGATTCTGGGGTTCATTTTTAGTGCGTGAAATAATTTTCTATTTATTATAGTTTTCAAATTCTTTTGCACACATGAACTCTAAAATTTTCATTTTGTTGCGATCTTATATCCTTTTTTGTTTACGAGGAAAAATGGGAGGGTGGAAACTCAAGTTTGGATCTGAAAAAAGAAAATTTGGACATCCAAAATGCTGAGAGAGATAATTCCAAAAAAGTATCGGTGATTTTTAAGGATAGGCAAAAAGTGAACCCACTTGAGAATTTAACTTTTTCTACTCCCCCTAATTTTTGGGCCACTAGGCCACTTGCATCCTCAACATGCTTGTGGCATGCACACACCACCACACTTAAAGCATGTTGGGATCAGTTAGAAGTCCCTTTCCTACAAAATTCCACCAAGCTATTATTAGGGGGTTGTACTAGTGGAATTTCCCAAACATGGATTCTGGGGTTCATTTTTAGTGCGTGAAATAATTTTCTATTTATTATAGTTTTCAAATTCTTTTGCACACATGAACTCTAAAATTTTCATTTTGTTGCGATCTTATATCCTTTTTTGTTTACGAGGAAAAATGGGAGGGTGGAAACTCAAGTTTGGATCTGAAAAAAGAAAATTTGGACATCCAAAATGCTGAGAGAGATAATTCCAAAAAAGTATCGGTGATTTTTAAGGATAGGCAAAAAGTGAACCCACTTGAGAATTTAACTTTTTCTACTCCCCCTAATTTTTGGGCCACTAGGCCACTTGCATCCTCAACATGCTTGTGGCATGCACACACCACCACACTTAAAGCATGTTGGGATCAGTTAGAAGTCCCTTTCCTACAAAATTCCACCAAGCTATTATTAGGGGGTTGTACTAGTGGAATTTCCCAAACATGGATTCTGGGGTTCATTTTTAGTGCGTGAAATAATTTTCTATTTATTATAGTTTTCAAATTCTTTTGCACACATGAACTCTAAAATTTTCATTTTGTTGCGATCTTATATCCTTTTTTGTTTACGAGGAAAAATGGGAGGGTGGAAACTCAAGTTTGGATCTGAAAAAAGAAAATTTGGACATCCAAAATGCTGAGAGAGATAATTCCAAAAAAGTATCGGTGATTTTTAAGGATAGGCAAAAAGTGAACCCACTTGAGAATTTAACTTTTTCTACTCCCCCTAATTTTTGGGCCACTAGGCCACTTGCATCCTCAACATGCTTGTGGCATGCACACACCACCACACTTAAAGCATGTTGGATCAGTTAGAAGTCCCTTTCCTACAAAATTCCACCAAGCTATTATTAGGGGGTTGTACTAGTGGAATTTCCCAAACATGGATTCTGGGGTTCATTTTTAGTGCGTGAAATAATTTTCTATTTATTATAGTTTTCAAATTCTTTTGCACACATGAACTCTAAAATTTTCATTTTGTTGCGATCTTATATCCTTTTTTGTTTACGAGGAAAAATGGGAGGGTGGAAACTCAAGTTTGGATCTGAAAAAAGAAAATTTGGACATCCAAAATGCTGAGAGAGATAATTCCAAAAAAGTATCGGTGATTTTTAAGGATAGGCAAAAAGTGAACCCACTTGAGAATTTAACTTTTTCTACTCCCCCTAATTTTTGGGCCACTAGGCCACTTGCATCCTCAACATGCTTGTGGCATGCACACACCACCACACTTAAAGCATGTTGGGATCAGTTAGAAGTCCCTTTCCTACAAAA
>NW_027182024.1:0-17500 GCF_029961685.1 Aristolochia californica | reverse complement strand
TGAGACATTGTCGAATAGGCTAAACTTCTCTTAATGTCTCTTTGAGCAAGAGCCAAAGTAGCCCCTAAAAATACCGTTATTACACCTATCAAAGAAATAAGATTCATTATGTAAGGTATGACTGTGAAAAGAGGAAAAAGTCTAGCGACAAGAAAAATTCCCGCAGCTACCATGGTAGCTGCATGTATAAGAGCCGAAATAGGAGTAGGCCCCTCCATTGCATCAGGTAACCATACATGAAGGGGGAATTGTGCAGATTTAGCAACTGAACCGAGAAATAATAGAGAGGCACACAGAGTCGCAAATAAAAAATTGACCCCATCATTATGGATCAAGTTATTGAAAATTTCGAACAAATCCCTAAATTCGAAACTGCCTGTTATCCAATAAAGACCTAAGATTCCTAATAATAAACCAAAATCCCCTACACGATTAGTTACAAACGCTTTTTGACAAGCATTGGCCGCAATTGGTCGTGTGAACCAAAATCCTATTAATAGGTAGGAGCACATTCCCACGAGTTCCCAAAAAATATAAATTTGTATCAAATTAGAGCTAGTAACTAATCCCAACATGGAAGCATTGAAAAAACTCATATAAGCAAAAAATCTCAAATACCCTTGATCGTGAGACATATAATTGTCACTATAAATAAGAACCATTATTCCAACAGTAGTGATTAGTATTGACATAATAGAAGTAAGTGAGTCGATCAAGTAGCCAAACTCTAAGGAAAAATCATTATTGATGGTCCAAGACCATAGATATTGATAAGCGGAACCCCCTTTTATTTGTTGAATAGCTAGATCGGCCGAAAACCCCAGCGCTATGCTTAGCAATGCAACACTAGGAAAAGCCAACACACGGCGAATGCTTTTTGTTGCGGTCGGAACAAGCAGAAGTCCCAATCCTATTAATATAGTAACTGGAAGTGGAATGAAAGGTATGATCCATGCATATTGATATGTATGTTCCATAAAATAAAACCTTTTTTTTTTTATTTAATTGTTTCCGATTCACCAGCCTTTATTTCATTAAGAGAACTCAAATATGAAATATGATTTGAAATCATTAATTATTTTGATTCTTTACCAGATATTTAAAATCTTCCAATTATTCGAATTGAGAAGTTGCATTTCCTCAAATAACCAAATTAAATTACTATTTTAATTTTACTATTAATGCTTAGTAATTAATAAGATATTTATTAACATAACATATAGAACAGAGTATGAGATTTTCAATCATTCTAATACTACGGCGATTTATATCCATATAGTAAGACAAAATTCTATCAAAAAAAAAGACTTGATTCTTGATTCTGGAATATAGCATTTGCCAATAACTCGATCTAATAAAGATCGAGTTATTTTAGTTAGTTTAGGACTAGTTACTAACTAATTCATTGTGGAACTGATTGATTAGCTTTTATTCCAATAAAAAAAACTTATGTTTATTAGAAATCCTATAATACTCGTTATTTTGCATAAAACTTAAATAAAGGATTACTCCAATTAATATTCTTTTTCTTTATCAATTAATTTTATTAGTCTTTATTTAATATTAATAATTAATAATTATGGATACTCTACTTTCGAGATTGATTAAATTTATTAATTAATAGATAATAGAAAATGTTACATTATTGTTTTCTTAAATTAGATATAGGTAAGTAGGTAAGGGTTCTGCTCTTATCTTAAACTTTTATTTTTTATTTTATTTTTATCCCGAGTGATACTATATCGATGTACATGTATCCATATTTTTTATGTAATCAAATCAAGAGGGTATTCGCTATAGAATAAATATGGATAATGAATAGAAAGATAGAAAGAACGATCCTTTTTGAGCAATACATGTCTTTCACATCCAACTATCTAAATGAGTAACTTTTTTATTTTAAGATGGCAGTTCCAAAGAAACGTACTTCTATGTCAAAGAAGCGTATTCGTAGAAATATTTGGAAAAAAAGAGGTTATTGGGCCAGGGAAAAGGCTTTATCCCTAGCTAAATCTATTTCTACTGGGCATTCAAAAAGTTTTTTTGTGCGACAATAATAAGGCCTTGGAATACAATACTCTAAATCAATATCACTCGATGAATTGGATGATTTACAATATACAATAGAAAATTAATAATTTACATTAACTAATGTTTTGAACTCATCCATATGAGATAGAACCCGATATTTTATTTTCGCATGTAGAAAACGAATTCCATTTTTCTGTCTAACGGGAGTCTAAAAAAGGGACTCTTTTTTTTTTTCAAACTTCAAACAAAAGCAGTTACATACAAGATAAGGATTTCACTTTTTATGTTTTTATAATTCACGAGATGGGGATTGTCATTTTCCCCATCACTTCACTTGTTTTTTTTTTTCGCATGCATTAAATCAGATAAATGGAAAATGAATTATACAGAAATAGATTGGAAAAGGAAATTCTTAGTTATATATGTAGACTAAGGACATAATCATCTAAATCCAACTGTTCCGGGAAAACTTATACTACATGAAATCCCATTGTTAAAACTGATAACATATCATGATACTAAGCTAAGTATTATTGAACGTTCAAATATTTATTTGAACAATTTTTTTTTATTCAACCATTCCTTTCTAATATTTCGGAAAATAAATAACATTGATTGCATCGACGAATGAATCTAATCTGGGCTATTATTATTTCGATCAAGCCGCCATGGTGAAATTGGTAGACACGCTGCTCTTAGGAAGCAGTGCCAGAGCATCTCGGTTCGAATCCGAGTGGCGGCATTCTCTAAAAGGGCACAATAGATCCTATACTGAATTCAATTCCGGATTTCTATAATTGAAAACCCCCTTTTCTTTTTTTTTTTAATCGTTTTTTATGATATTTGATACTTTAGAACATATATTAACTCACATCTCTTTTTCGATCATTTCAATTGTCATTACGATTCATTTAATGAAATTACTAGTTCATGAAATCGTAGGACTATGTGATTCGTCAGAAAAAGGTATGATAGTTACTTTTTTCTGTATAACAGGATTATTAGTTACTCGTTGGATTTATTCGAGACATTTCCCATTAAATGATTTATATGGATCATTAATGTTCCTTTCGTGGAGTTTCTCCATTTTTCATATGGTTTCGAAAATACGGAACCATAAAAATGATTTAAGCGCAATAACAGCTCCAGGTACTATTTTGACTCAAGGCTTTGCCACTTCGGGACTTTTAACTGAAATGCAGCAATCCGCAATATTAGTGCCTGCTCTACAATCCCAGTGGTTAATGATGCACGTGAGTATGATGTTATTGAGCTACGCAGCTCTTTTATGCGGATCGTTATTATCAGTAGCTCTTTTAGTCATTACACTTAGAAAAAACATAGATATTCTTGATAAAAGTAAAAATTTACTAATTGGATCATTTTATTTTGATGAGATACAATACTTAAATGAAAAAGGAAGTGTTTTACAAAGCACCTCCTTTCTTTCATTTAGAAATTATCACAAGTCTCAATTTACTCGACGGTTGGATCATTGGAGTTATCGTGTTATTAGTCTAGGATTTACTTTTTTAACCATAGGTATTCTTTCGGGAGCAGTATGGGCTAATGAGGCATGGGGATCTTATTGGAATTGGGACCCTAAGGAAACTTGGGCATTTATTACTTGGACCATATTCGCAATTTATTTACATACTAGAACGGCTCAAAGTTTGCAAGGTGTGAATTCCGCAATTGTGGCTTCTGCGGGATTTCTTATAATTTGGATATGTTATTTCGGGGTCAATCTATTAGGGGTAGGACTACATAGTTATGGTTCATTCACATTAACATCTAATTGAAGAAAAAGCTTGAAGAGTCCATAGTGGTCCCCTTAGATAGCGAAAGTTTTTCGAGTTTTTGAGAACCATTACATTGGTTCTCAAAAACTCCGGATGTTTCTGATTACAATTCAAAACCACTTCACTCTTTTTCTTTTGATTTTTTCATTTATAGTTATAGAAAATAAAATGATTTTAAAAATCAAAGGAGTTTTTGACTTTATGTCTTATTCTATCTAATTATTTATAAAAAATTTAGATAGAATAGCTTCGACCTTGTCAACTGATAACGAGAGAACGAAATCGGGATAAAGACCAATACCTATTACAGGTAAAAAGATACAGGTCGAAATAAATAATTCTCGTGGTCCAGAATCAAAAAAATAAGAGTTTGTAACATTGAAAAGCTTGTATCCATAGAACATCTGGCGTAACATAGATAATGAATAAATAGGAGTTAATATAATTCCAATAACCATTACAAAAGTAATTAGTATTTTGGGAATTATAAAATATTTAGAGCTAGTAATTATTCCAAAAAAAACTAATAACTCCGAAGCAAAACCACTCATTCCCGGCAATGCAAGAGAAGCCATCGAAAAACTACTGAACATGGTAAATATTTTTGGCATTGGGATCGCAATTCCGCCCATTTCGTCGAGATAAACAAGACGTATTCGATCATAACTCGTTCCCGCCAAGAAAAAAAGTGCAGCACCAATAAATCCATGAGAGATTATTTGTAAAATGGCTCCGTTGAGTCCCGTATCGGTTATGGAACCAATTCCTATAATTATGAAACCCATATGAGATACGGAAGAATAGGCTATTCTCTTTTTAAAATTGCCTTGACCAGGAGAAGTTGAAGCTGCATAGATTATTTGAATTGCTCCTACTATCATCAACCATGGAGAAAATATAGAATGAGCATGGGGTAATAATTCCATATTGATCCGAATCAATCCATATGCTCCCATTTTTAATAAGATTCCGGCTAGAAGCATACATGTACTGTAATGTGCTTCCCCATGGGTATCTGGTAACCATGTATGTAGGGGTATAATCGGTGATTTGACAGCATAAGCAATAAGGAAGCCCAAATATAATATTATTTCCAATGCCGCGGGATATGATTGATTAGCTGATGTTTCAAAATTTAATGTTGGGTCATTCGACCCGTATAAACCCATACCTAGAACTCCTATTAAAAGAAAAATGGAACCCCCTGCAGTGTACAAAATGAACTTTGTAGCTGAGTACAAACGTTTCTTACCCCCCCACATGGATAGAAGTAGGTAAACAGGAATTAATTCTAACTCCCACATGACGAAAAAAAGTAAAAGGTCTCGAGAGGAAAATAATCCTATTTGACCACTGTACATTGCTAACATAAGGAAATGGAACAATCGAGAATCCCGAGTAATTGGCCAAGCCGCTAAGGTAGCTAAAGTAGTAATGAATCCCGTTAGTAAAATGGGTCCTATGGAAAGTCCATCAATTCCCAGTCTCCAGTGAAAATCAAAAATATTTATCCATTTATAATCCTCCTCCAATTGGATTAATTGGTCGTCGAATTGGAAATGATAACAGAATGCATAGGTTGTTAGAAGCAGCTCTAAAAAGCATATGCACATAGTATACCATCTAACCCCCTTATTCCCCCTATGAGGGAGAAAAAAAATTAACAAACCCGCGGATATCGGCAAAATAACAATTATTGTTAACCAAGGAAAATAGCTCGTGGTAAAGACAAGATAGACTTTGACCAGAAAGACCCGCCCCCAGAATAATATATTCTATTCTATTTTCCCGAGTACGGGTCTTTGTCGGTAAAGAGGAATCAAATGTATTCAAGTGGAGTTTTCTAGAACGTATCAATAAGCTAGACCCATACTGCGAGTTGTCTCATGCCATAAATAAACCCGGACGCTCAAGAAATCCGTTGGACAAGCGGATTCACATCTTTTACAACCTACGCAGTCCTCCGTTCTTGGAGCAGAAGCTATTTGCTTAGCTTTACAGCCGTCCCAAGGTATCATTTCCAATACATCTGTGGGACACGCTCGTACACATTGAGTACATCCTATACAGGTATCATAAATCTTTACTGAATGTGACATTGGATATATAAAATTTTTGAATATTATTATTATTAATTTGATTTTCGATCTGGTAAAAAAAGAAGTAGTAAATAAATCATGTATTCTAGACACCAGACGAATCAGTGGGTTACCTTAATTTGTTTTTTTAGAATCAATAGATTGCTGGATCTGTTCATGAGAAAGAGCCAGGATACTTTGATTTCTTACGTTTCGGCAAACATGAATTAGTTAGACATGTTAATTCTAATTTTAGAATTAGATAAATTATATCTATTTATCCATATTCTATCCATATATATATATATATATAGAATATATAGAAGGATATCTGTGTTTATTTATATCTATATCATTACGACTACGATTATTTATTCAACAAATTTGATTGATTGATACGAGTTGATTTTCTGTTACGATGGATCGACGAAACAATAGCCGGTCCAATAGCTGCTTCAGCGGCGGCAATAGCTATAACAAAGATCGATAAAATGTCTCCTTTTAATTGACGACTATCAAATAAATCAGAAAATGTTACGAGATTTAGATTAACCGCATTCAGTATAAGCTCAAGGCACATAAGTGCTCTAACCATGTTTCGACTTGTGATCAATCCATAAATACCGATAGAAAATAAATAGGCACTCAAAACAAGTCCGTGTTCGAGCATCATTGACTAACTCCTCATCAATCTCGATTCATTTCAATATGAACAACAATTTTTTAACCGATTTGATTGACTCGAATATAACAAGTGCGTAACAAACGAAAGCATTGGCAATGGATAGAACTAAACCTTTTATTATTTGACATTCCATATGAACAAAAATAGAATTGAAGGAAAATAGATGTACTAACAATAAGCAATAAGGCAGAACAAGGCCGAGGCCTTATTTTTTTTTTTTTTTCTTTGATTTTTTATTTCTAATCCTAACTCTTTTTTACTGACGAGCCATAGCAATTGCACCTATCAAAGCAACTAAAAGAATTATAGAAACAAGTTCAAATGGAAGATAAAAATCCGTTGATAAATGAATCCCAATTTGTTGAACGTTACTTATCAGGTCCTGTTCTATAATCTGGCTTGATCTTGTAGTCCAAATAATCCCGTACCACGACGTATCTAAGATAGTAGTAATTAATGAAAACAAAATACTTGTACAAACCAGTAAAGTAACCCCATCCCCAACGGTCCAAAGAGAGAAATAATTGGAATATTCTGAACCTTTCATGAACATCACGGCAAATATGATTAAGACATTTACGGCCCCCACGTAAATGAGGAGCTGTGCAGCAGCTACAAAATAGGAGTTAGATGGAATATAGAATAAGGCTATAGAAACAAGAACCAATCCCAAAGAAAAGGCAGACAAAATTGGACTCGTAAGTAATACCACTCCGAGACTTCCTAATATAAGTCCTGATCCCAGAAATACTAAAAGAATATCATGTATTGGTCCAGGTAAATCCATTATGCGTAAAATAAGAGATAAATTAAGTAGAAATATTTCATGACCTTACTGACCGGGCCAGGAAAAGGGGGTTACCCTATTTTTTTCTTGTCAATGATGATACGTTCTTAATTGAATTAAATCTTAATGGGATGTGGATTGACGTAGATACTGTTATTGGACCAATCCCACTTCTGTATCTGAAAGTGAAAGTGTAGTTCGGAATTGTATATTTCGAAATAACCACAGATATATGAATTCCATTTTCAATTCAAATAAAGCCATGATTCCCACAAATCAGTAGTTATATTTATGATTTGTGGTTACTGCCGAACCAAAAAGAAAGAACCCTGATCAAAACAGAATCTTAGTAATTTGGTAATTTTGGTAATCATTATCATTATTGAAAAAGGAAAAGGGGTTTAGTTTATCCGCGGCTATTTTTATTTATTTGAGTGGAATTCATATTCATAATTGTTTGTTTGAATTGTGTAATCCCCCATTATTGACACTGGTAGACGACCCAAAGCAATTTGATTATAATTCAATTCGTGACGATCATAAGTAGAAAGTTCATATTCCTCAGTCATTGATAAACAATTTGTTGGACAATACTCGACGCAGTTGCCACAAAATATACAGATTCCAAAATCAATACTATAATTAAGCAGCCGTTTCTTTCTAATATCTGTTTCCAATCTCCAATCAACAACAGGTAAATCTATGGGACATACACGAACACATACTTCGCAAGCAATACATTTATCAAATTCAAAGTGGATTCGACCGCGGAAACGCTCTGATGTGATCAATTTTTCATAAGGATATTGAATAGTTACAGGTAAACGATTCGCGTGGGATAAAGTAATCATGAAACTTTGACCAATGTACCTTGTAGCTCGTACTGTTTGTTGACCATAATTCATGAACCCAGTCACCATAGGGAACATATCGTGGATATCCATGAATAATTTGATGTTTCTTTCTCTTGCTTGAGAGAGGTTATGAACCTAGAATTTCATATTCTGTTACAGCGAAAGGCGTTGGAAAGAAGTTGTCAATAATAGATTACCTAGAGAAACAGGTAAAAGAAATTTCCATCCAAGATTTAATAGTTGGTCCATTCTCATCCTAGGTAAAGTCCACCTTGTTGTGATAGGAATGAACAGGAACAAATAAGCTTTAGCTAATGTAATGAAGATACTAATTGTCGTTCCAAAGACCCCACCAGGTTTATTTATTCCGAAAAGCTTCGGAATGAATATGTACGGAATAGAGGAATTCCACCCCCCCAAGTACAGAACTGTTACAAATAATGAAGAAACTAGTAGATTTAGGTAAGACGCAATGTAAAATAAACCAAATTTTATACCCGAATATTCGGTTTGATAACCTGCTACTAATTCCTCTTCCGCTTCTGGTAAATCAAAGGGTAATCTCTCACATTCTGCTAGGGAAGAAACTAGAAAAACTATAAACCCTATGGGTTGGCGCCAAAGATTCCACCCCCAAAAACCATATTTAGACTGTGCCTCAACTATATCAATCGTACTTGAACTGTTAGATAATTATAGTCGATGATAACATCACTGTTCCTATCGCTATTCCAGAACCGTACATGAGACCTCCGCTTCATACGGCTCCTCGATGGCCACAAATAAATTTAAGGACTGACTTGGTATTCCCCCGGCTTGCTTTTTTTGTGGAGTAGCTAGAGTAAAGATGCATCGGGGAGTCCCTAATTAAACCAATGGAATTCTGTCTGCTATAATAACAAATAAAAGTGCTTCGGAATTGATCTCATCCTTATTTTTTTTTTTAATGCAAATTACAAAATTTTTCTTTGTTCAGCAATAACTGAATCCTTCAATAAAATATGCGCTGTATCGGTAAAAATTTCGACCCATAGATTGCGCGATTACGAAAAATAATTAGACCCCGCACCAATTCATGAATCCTGATAAGAATTCCATTCCATCTATATAAATGTAGATCAGAAAAAAAAAGAATAAAAAAAGATCTCTTATCATTTTAATTTTTCCTATTGCATTCCATTTCTTTCGTTCCTGTTCTTCTTTCTCAGAAGGGGATTCTAAAAAATAAAATAAAGGATTATTTCGTTCCCAATAGTTATTTCTTTAATCAGTGGGTAGGAGTATACTCTGGATCGGAATCATCGGGAAGTACTCCTTGATCATTTCTACCAACGTAAAGCCCTCATTATGATTCCTTTCATGCAAAAATATCTCTTTGGATACCTTACATTATTTCCATTACTAATCCTTTGCGTATCTTAGTGTTCCTAACCACCCACCCTTTTTTTGATTGATTCAAAATATGGATAAAATTGTAAAAACCCATACAAGTGATCTTTTGTACCCGCTTCAAGCCATGATGACTAATCATCCAATCTTGGGGTAAACAGTTTACGCTGCTTATGTTTACTTCTACCTTACTCTCGTACATAGGGAATGAGAATCAATCTTATTACTGCAAATTAATAAGCAGTTTTGTTTCACTCATATAACTATCTGGTTTAGCTCATCGACCCAAGTGATGAATAAAGAAAAGTGAAGATATTTATACAATCAGTACATTCAATCTTCTTTCCTAAAACAAGTGGGTAAGGTAAAGTTGATGTTCCAACGAATCACACGTAGAGATATTGATAACACACATAGAGTTAATGGTATTTCATAACTAATCGATTGAGCAGCAGCTCGTAGACCACCTGAAAAGGAATATTTATTATTCGAGCCATATCCTGACATAAGAAGTCCAATAGGGACAATACTGGAAATGGCGATCCAGAAAAAAACACCTATACTGAGATCGGCCAGAACAAGGCGATACCCAAAAGGAATTACTGAATAACTAAAAAAAATGGATATGGCCGCTATAGACGGGCCGATACTGAATAAACGAATATCCCCCCTAGATGGGAGAAGATCCTCTTTCAAAAGTAGCTTAGTCCCATCCGCTAGAGCTTGAAGAATTCCCAAAGGACCGGCGTATTCAAGCCCAATACGTTGTTGTAATGCTGCAGATATTTCTCTTTCTAACCACACAATCACGAGTACTCCTATTGTGATTCCTGATACAGGAGTAAAAATAGGGACAAGCGCCCATATGAGGCTATAGACTTCTTCTAAATACTCCGATCTGGAAAAAGAATTGATAGCTTGTATTTCTGTCGTATCAATTGTCATTTCAACGATCAACCTCTCCCATAATGATATCTATACTACCTAGTATCGTCATGATATCAGCCAATTTCATTCTTTTAACTAACTGAGGAAGAATTTGCAAATTGATGAAACCTGGTGGACGAATTTTCCATCTCCAAGGAAAAACACTATTATCTCCTATCAAAAAAATGCCTAATTCTCCCTTGGGGGCTTCTACTCTTACATAAAGTTCTTGCTTCGACAATTCAAAAGCGGGTGAAGGTTTTTTACTAATGAATCGATAATCAAAATCATTCCATTCGGAATGGCGCCCTCCATCAAAGCGTCGCACTTCTAAATTCTCATAGGCCCCTCCCGGAATTCCTTCTATAGCTCGTTGAATAATTTTTACGGATTCCGTCATTTCACCGATTCGCACTAAATAACGAGCTAATGAGTCTCCTTCTTTTTGCCACTGGACCTCCCAATCGAATTCATCGTAACACTCATAATGATCAACTTTACGAAGATCCCATTGGATTCCGGAAGCTCGTAACATTGGTCCTGATAAACCCCAATTTATTGCTTCTTCTCCACCAATAATGCCTACTCCTTCAACTCGTTGCAAAAAAATGGGATTCCGCGTAATAAGTTTTTGATATTCCACTACCTCTGTTAAAAAATAATCGCAGAAATCCAAACATTTATCTATCCAACCATAAGGTAGATCAGAAGCTACTCCTCCGATACGGAAGTAATTGTGCATCATTCGCATACCTGTGGCAGCTTCAAATAGATCATATAGCAATTCCCTTTCTCTTAAAATATAGAAGAAAGGAGTTTGTGCACCGATATCCGCCATAAAAGGCCCCAGCCATAACAAATGAGAAGCTATACGACTCAACTCCAGCATAATTACTCTGATATAGCTAGCTCTTTTAGGTACTTGAATATTTCCCAACTGTTCTGGTCCATTTACCGTTATTGCTTCCGTGAACATAGTTGCTAAATAATCCCAACGTGTTACATAAGGCAGATATTGTATAATTGTTCGGTTTTCCGCAATTTTTTCCATTCCTCTATGTAAATAACCTAATACGGGTTCACAGTCAATAACATCTTCACCATCCAGAGTAACGATGAGTCGAAGAACACCATGCATTGATGGGTGGTGAGGACCCATATTGACTATCATGAGGTCTTTTCTTGTAGCCGGTACAGTCATATGTTTTCTTCCCCGATTCATTATTCATGAATTATCGAAAACAAAACGAGGTTCATCAAAATTCAAGATCTAATACTAATAAACCAAATAATTCAAATGAATCCCCAATCCTCAAATTAACGCGGTTTTGGCTCCCGAATATTCAGCTGACCAATTAATTCCTTATAACGTACTCTATTTTTTTTTGACAAATAAGCCAGCAGCCGTTGACGTTTTCCCAAAATCTTCCGCAGACCTCTCTGAGAGAAATAGTCTTTTCTGTGCAATTCTAGATGTGAAGTAAGTCTACGTATCTTATTAGTAAAATTGAATACTTGAAATTCAACGGATCCCCTGTTTTTTCCTTTTTCTTCTTGCGGAATAACTGAGATGAATGAACTTTTTATCATAAAAATAATTCTTCTCTTTCTTTTTTTTCTTTCTTTTTCACAAATATGGGTTTTACCGGTCAGGAATAATATAATAATAATGACAGTTATTTCAATCTTTCAATCTGGTACACACAGGAATCCAGATTTATTCATATAGTACTTTGTTTTTTATCAAAAAAACAATTTAATAAATCCAATTTCATTTGTAATTTGATTCGGATACGAAAGCATGTTACATTTTTGCACCCACGAAATATAAAATGATTTTGGCCTAAGAAGATTCCGCCGATTCATTCCTAGATCCAATTAATACGTTATTGAATTACTATTACTATCATGTATCAGAATGGAATGGAAGACAGCGTGCATGTAAATACGTCTGTCCTAGTCTACCGGATGTGAGCGTGATATATAGAAAAAGAAAATATACCATAAAAAAAATAGATAATATATCATCAAATAATTCTGTATCGTGGGTACATATGTATCCTTAACATACTGAAACGACTACTATTATTGGTATCAAACCAATAGCGATCCATACAAGCTAAATCTTCTAATCGATAATTGGGCCAAAGAAACAATTTAAATTGAATGCATTTATTTGTATCTGTATCAAGATACTTATTCTCATCTAAAAATTGCACACAATTTTTTATGTTATTCCCGTTGCAAAGTACTGTATTTCTATCCACAACATTCCCATTTCCGGAATTTAAATCCATTAGAATTCTTAATTCTCTACGACGTACAGGAGATAGAATATTTTCAGGAATAAAAAGTGAATCATAATGATTTTCGTCTCCATTCCCAAGCGTTTTTCTATCTTGTGCAATAGATCCATCGAAATTATTCTCATCAACATATTTCCTTTTTCGGAATCTTCGATTTGTTTTGTGCTTACTCTTATGGGCCAATGAAATACTTATGGTTTGATACATAAGAAATTGCCCATCCCGTTTTAGAGACAGACGAACCGGTTCGATAATGAATATTCCCTTTCTTATCAATTCCGTAATTGTTAGCTCCTTATCAATCAGCATTACATCCAGGCGCATTTCTCCTCTTTCAATAGAGGATATAGCAATTTCACTTGGATTTTTCAGTCTAAGCAGGAAACAATATACCTTAACATTATTGATTATTCTTTGATTCAGAGGTTCATCCCATCTCAATTGAAAAAGCAAATACTTTTTCAGGAGAAAATCAAGTTCTGCCTCCTTCTTGCTTTTAGATTTCCTTTTCTTTTTACGTTTTTTATTTTTAATGTCTGATTCGGTTTCCGCGTAATCCTTTTCAAAATCTTTTTTTTTGTTTCGTGCATCTGATCCAAGATTCTTTTGGTTTCGTAGATCTGATCCAAAATCTTCTTGGCCCCGCTGTTCTTTTTCTTCTTGATTTCGATTCTCTAATTCAAGATATTCTTCTTTTTGATTGGATGATATACGAAGACTCTCTTTTTGATTTCCATTGATATTTCTACTAATATTTTCATTTCCATTAAAATTAAAAAAAAGTAATTGGATTGGTATAATCCAGGGTTTAATCTTATATGCATCATAAAGCAGTCTAAATTCTTGGAAGAACCAAGGTTCCAGATTCGGTATGGGACCATATAACACGTCTTCATTCATTCCCATCCAATCAAAAAAAAAACCTTTTTTATTGGATGGGTTAATTTTTTGATCAATCATGAGATTGAGATAAAAAAGATCCTTTTTCTCAATTATTTTATAATCATTAGTTCTCGTCTTAGTATCTTTGCTAATGTTAGTCCTCGCGCCCATGTTAGTCCTGGTTTCAATATCGAGATTTTTTTTAAGACAAAAAATTTAGAATTCCGCACTCAAAATATTTTCGATCTAGATTTTGACCTGTATCAATAATACACTCTTTCCCTAAATAATCACTACTAGCTGTACTCCCTAATACATAAAATAATTCGAGTTTAGGTGTGTGGTAATTATATGAAATCTTTCGTCCCTCATTTACCTGTAAAGGGGACCCATAAATATATGGGTTCTTTCTATCCTCATAATTAATATACTTATGTGCTAAAAGAACATATCTGTACTGTTTTTTATTTTTACTCGACAATGAATTCTCTCCATAAGAATTTTCATTCTTGTAATGAATGAATCGGTTTTTTTCATATGAATCTAAAAATTTGAAGTCTTTATTTTGAATCATGCGGTGTTGATTGACTCTATTTCGCCATTTTTGCGGTACTAATCTGGACCATCTAGTCTGAGATAAATTGTATTGATAATGACCTCTTAACCAGTCTTTCCATTCATTGATTCCAGAATTCGGAAGTTTTTTACGCCTTGTTTTTGAATCAGATACTTCTCGTGTGACCTTTATTCTATCCTTGAAAAAGGTGTATGCTCCATGATATTGAAGTGCAGATCCAAAGGGATCCTTGTTAATAACCTGAATTTGTGATAATTTGTAAAATACATATCCTTGGGATAAGGAAGATAAGTCACAATAAGTCTTTGAATGTTTATTACTAATATTAGAAAGCGACTTTTTTACAGTCGAAATAAAGTGAATTGCATTTTGGTTCGTTTCATCAATTACTTCTTGATTTGTTTCATCATTGTAAATGTATTTATTGAGAGTTTTTTTTATTGATTCAAGTAAAAGTTGTGCATTTTTTCTGGGAATGTTAATAGTAGATAGACGGATACCAATGTATATTCTTTCAACGAAAGATTTCAGAAAATAGTGCCATTTGCGTATTAATCGCGCACTTATTTTTTTTGATATCCACAAAATATCTTTCAAAAACTCCCATCTTTTATTATCACAACTCGTCTTGTTAGAAATAAGATTTATATCCGGAGTTCCCATTTTTTTTTTCTCCGCGATTCTTTCAATTTGATCTCTAATTGTGATTGTACTATTAGCCAGATCCTTGATTTTTTTTTTCTGTGAGTGAATAATTTGTCCAATCCATGGATCTAATTTGAATGATCGATTCATCGGTAATCTTATTACTGATTATAGAATCTTTTCTATTTTCATTCGGTTCATATACTTTCCTCAATCCCAATAATAAAATTGGGTTTACTTTTTCAAGTTCTTTTATTATTCTTTCATTTTTATTATTCTTTTACTTTTAATAAGGAGAATTCTTTTGATAACCCCACTTGTTTTTTCTTTTGCAAATTTTAGAAACCTTTTTTTTTTTTTTTTTAAAACTTTTAGAACTCGAAAACATTTATTTTTCAACTTTGTAATTTTTTTTGCAAATTCTTTACAAACGGGTTTAAAAAAAGAAGGTCGTTTTCGGGGAGAACCAAAAGGTAGTTCAGCTTCCATTCCCCAGATTGTTAAAAAAGAAAAATTGTCTCTTTTTCCTTTCTTTTTTATTGGACTTCCAAGGGGGGGTCTACCTTATTGCGCCAAGGTTTCAGACAGAAAGGAAATTGGATTTTTATCTGAATACCATCTGTTAACCAGTTTTTTGGAAATTCTGTTTCTGATAATTGAACACCATTATAGGTGCATTTAACGTGCATTTCTCTATCCCAGTCTTTAAAATCTTCGTACCACTCAGGGAATTGAAATAATAGCATACGGCCGAGATTTTTAGCTATTATTAATGAGGGCAGTACGATGTATTTTCTAAGAATTGATTGGGTTACTAACATCGAACCCCTTATTGCTTGAGCAAATAGAATACTATCCCAAGTTTCTGCTATTGCTATCCGTTCATTCTCCTTTTTTTTCTCCTCCTTGTTTTTGCCCTTTTCTTTTGCCTCCTTCCGCTTAGAATCTTCATAATCTGAAGTTTTTAATTCCAGGCTTTCCCCCGTCCGATTCCTAAAGATTGGGTTCATCATTTCGGAGATATCAAAAGAAAAAAAAAATGTTTTGTCTATTCTGTCCAAAAAAAGCGGGGAATGCACGTTTCCTTGAAACATTTCCCAAATAGTTGTTTTACGTCTTTGAGCACGCATGGATCCTTTGATTAGGTCCCGGCGAAAATCCGGTTGTTGTGAGTAGCGTATCAAAGCCACCTCTTCCGCTTGATCACTATTGCTACCGGCACTGATACTAGTATCAGTACCGGTATTTTCATCGTCATCACTATAAATTACCACACGTTTGGCTTTTCTTGAACGAATCCCAGGATCCTCTGTCGTTTCTTCCTCATTTTGCCCCTCTTGCTCTTGTTCTTCCAATTCATCGATCAATTTATATGACCATCGAGGAACTTTTTTAGTGACTTTCTGTACCCCAATGGAGTTTTTTCTAATTGTTTCATCAGTTAAATCAGTTGTAACTGCATCAAATAGAAATTTCAAGCATTTCATTTCATTTTTTGACCCAAGCCATCGTTGTTCGGCTAATAAAGCAAGTCCCCTCCAATTTGAACTAGGTGTTGATTCCTCAGGCAAATCATTGATTGAGGTAAAGGAATGATTAATGTCTGTCGATAATAATTCTCCATTAAACAAATCCATTTTATGTTCAAATTCTCGGTAATTTTTAGTTTTAGGGAGCATATCGTAGATTTTCTTTATCCAAATCATTCCTATGGAATCCTCTGTCAAAGTCATTGAATCATTCATGATTGAACGTGAATAACCCTTTTTAATAGTTCCGCGATATGATCCGTTGAAAAACGGATCATATAGTTTAGGCAAGCATTCTTGTTTGTTCTCATCATTGCACAATCGGATCCTTTTTTCGAGTACATCCATAGGGGAGGCCCCTTTGTCTAGAGCTTCTATTCGATTTATGAACTCATTGCTTAAGTTGTATCTTTTTTGGTCATTGGTATAAGTCCAATTATGATACAGATCATCCGGGGAACCTTTTTCTGTCGTGCATAAAGACATCTTTCTTTTTATTATTTCGCCAAAAGTGGATAAGCTAGGTGGATATGTAAAAGAAATTATTTGTTTTCCATCACCTGCACATGTGTGAAAAAAATATTGCGACATTTCATTTCTTACAGCATTTTCAAATCGATCGTTTTTTATATAGCGTAATGGACGATTCCATCGTTTATAGTCGAAAAGGAGAGTTACAAGAGGTTTTTCAAACCAAAGGAGGTCTTTATCTTCCTCATCTTTAAGTATTTCTTTTTCATTCAATTGGATCTCTTTCGTTTCATCTAGTTTGTCTGAATCCTCCTTTTCTCCCGAATAAGGGGGGAAGTCTTCTTGGGCGGATCCCTCTTGTTCTTGTTTAGTTCCCTTCTCTTCGGAAGTTGGTTCCATTTCTATATCTCTTTCTTCCTTACCTTCCTCCCCTTCCTCCCTTTCTAATGGTAAGGGTTCTTTCAGTTTTTTAGTGACAATAGGCGAGGGCATTTTGCCTAAATAGTAGACGGAGGTAATAAGTAAGAGAATACTAAA
>NW_027182023.1:0-12500 GCF_029961685.1 Aristolochia californica | reverse complement strand
ATGGAAAGATGAGAGAAAGAGAGCAGGAGAATCTCAATGATATAGAATTCCAATATGTATGGCCTATGAATCATCTTATAAAAAGCAGTGTAATAAAGCATTAATGTGGATTCGCCCATAATTCGATGAATCCGATTCGGTTCATATTTAAAATGATAATAAATAATAAAATAATAAGGAGCCTTAAGTCAATAGAGACTGAGAAGATTGACTCTGGAACGGATTTAATTGGAAGCTCCATTGCATATAGTTCAGGCCTAGCCATTAACGAAGAAGCTATGGGAACGACGGAACCTGTGACTGCAGAAGATTCTATTGCAAATGAATCCTAATTATTCATTGGGTGGGATGGCGAAATTGACCAGTAACCAATTGATTTATTCCGGGAAGTCGTGGGTTAACCCTGCCCTAGGAATGGGGCCCCGGATGACAGAGTAAATATTCGCCCGCGAAAGAAACACTTATTGGATTGCAAAATTTTTTGCTATTCAGTAAAGGTCAAAACAAGGATTCGGTATAAAAATGAAAGGCATTTTCCACGAAATAAACGTCCTATATCCTATAAAAAAATCGATATCGATAGATATATATCTAGCTATATATACAATACAAGATATACGGATTCCCGCGTATAACAAACAGATTAAATTAAATATCAAAAAATCCCACGATTTTTTGTAATATTCATGCAATATTCATTATTCATTAAATAATGTGCATCGAATATTATTGAATCGTTTCATTCGCGAGGAGCTGGATGAGAAGAAACTCTCATGTCCGGTTCTGTAGTAGAGATGGAACTGAGAAACAACCATCAACTATAACCCCAAAAGAACCAGATTCCGTAAACAACATAGAGGAAGAATGAAGGGAATCTCTTATCGAGGCAATCATATTTGTTTTGGTAGATATGCTCTTCAGGCACTTGAACCCTCTTGGATTACATCTAGACAAATAGAAGCAGGGCGGCGAGCAATGACACGATATGCGCGCCGCGGTGGAAAAATATGGGTACGTATATTTCCCGACAAGCCTGTTACCCTAAGACCCACAGAAACACGTATGGGTTCCGGGAAGGGATCTCCCGAATATTGGGTATCCGTCGTTAAACCGGGTAGAATACTTTATGAAATGGGCGGAGTATCAGAAACTGTAGCTAGAGCAGCTATGTCAATAGCTGCATCCAAAATGCCTATACGAGCTCAATTCATTATTGCGGGATAGGGGTGTGGAAACAAAGGGCTATTTGTGAGGAGAAATACAATCGCAGATTTTTTTATTTCTGGACAAACAATATTTCTTTCTTTTTTCCTTCGCCCTTTGCATTGAAAGAGCTGATAAAAAAAAAAATGATAATGATATGATTCAAACTCAGACCCATTTGAATGTGGCAGACAACAGCGGAGCTCGGGAATTGATGTGTATTCGAATCTTAGGAGCTAGTAATCGCCGATATGCTCATATTGGTGACGTTATTGTTGCTGTAATCAAAGAAGCAGTGCCAAATATGCCTCTCCAAAGATCCGAAGTAATTAGAGCTGTAATTGTACGTACATGTAAAGAACTCAAACGCGACAACGGCATGATAATACGATATGATGACAATGCAGCAGTTGTCATTGATCAGGAAGGAAATCCAAAAGGAACTCGAGTTTTTGGAGCGATCGCTCGGGAACTGAGACAGTTGAATTTCACTAAAATAGTATCATTAGCTCCTGAGGTATTATAAAAAAATACCAGTAGATGAGAGCGGGATCGGAATATCCATGATTATAGGGTACCCGAAATAGATTAATTAGTATAGATTATGTCTTATGCATATACCTTTAATATAATATTTCATAAAAAAAGTAGAACATGTTGATTATATCAAAACAAAGAGGCACCAATAATTATAGTTCATCATGGGTAGGGACACTATTGCCGATATAATAACTTCGATAAGGAATGCTGATATGAATAAAAAGGGAACGGTTCGAATAGCATCTACTAATATCACCGAAAACATTGTTAGAATACTTCTACGAGAAGGTTTTATTGAAAACGTTAGGAAACATCGAGAAGACAATAAACATTTCTTGGTTTCAACCCTGCGACATAGAAGGAATAGGAAAGGAGCATATAGAAATATTTTTAAGCGTATCAGCCGCCCTGGTTTACGAATATATTCCAACTATCAACGAATTCCTAGGGTTTTGGGCGGAATGGGGATTGTCATTCTTTCGACTTCACGAGGGATAATGACGGATCGAGAGGCTCGACTAAAAAGGATTGGAGGAGAAATTTTGTGTTATATATGGTAATCCCGCTGATATCCCGTAACTTACTATTTGTGAAAAAGAAAGGAAAGGCAGGTTGTTTAATATCACTTCTCCTCCATTAGTTGCTACTTCAAGGGGGTTACCGGGAATGAAAGAACAAAAATTGATTCATGAGGGTTTAATTACTGAATCACTTCCCAATGGTATGTTCCGGGTTCGTTTAGATAATGAGGATCTGATTCTAGGTTATGTTTCGGGGAGGATCCGACGTAGTTTTATACGGATATTACCCGGAGATAGAGTCAAAATCGAAGTAAGTCGTTATGATTCAACCAGGGGACGTATAATTTATAGACTTCGCAACAAAGATTCGAACAATTAGGCGCCTCTTGAAACATTCCTTTCATGGGGTGCGGATACAATTAGAGGTTCAAAATTCTCAAGAGACTTATTTTCTTCCAAGGAGTGGATTCGGTTTTAAGTTAAGGAATGACAAATATGAAAATAAGGGCTTCTGTTCGGAAAATTTGTGAAAAATGTCGATTGATCCGTAGGCGGGGACGAATTATAGTAATTTGTTCCAACCCGAGACATAAACAGAGACAGGGGTAAAGGGGTAATCCTTTTAAAAGGGGATTCTCTAAAGGACCTGATGTACAAAAAAAGGATCTGTTTTGACATGAAATGGATATATCCGTATATCTCTGACTCATATTTATGAGAATGATAAAATATGACAAAACCTATACCAAGAATTGGTTCACGTAGGAGTGGACGTATTGGTTCACGTAAGACTGGACGTAGAATACCAAAAGGAGTTATTCATGTTCAAGCGAGTTTCAACAATACCATTGTAACTGTTACAGATGTACGAGGTCGGGTGGTTTCTTGGTCCTCCGCGGGCACTTGTGGATTCAAGGGCACAAGAAGAGGGACACCATTTGCTGCTCAAACCGCAGCAGGAAATGCTATTCGTACAGTGGTGGATCAGGGTATGCAACGAGCAGAAGTCATGATAAAGGGTCCTGGTCTCGGAAGAGATGCAGCATTACGAGCTATTCGTAGAAGCGGTATACTATTAAGTTTCGTACGTGACGTAACCCCTATGCCACATAATGGATGTAGACCCCCTAAAAAAAGACGTGTGTAAAAATAAAAAAAAGAATTGAACCCCTTTTTTTTTAATTTCAAGAGAAATAAATGATTCAGAAATCTGATCAAATAATATTAGTATGGTTCGAGAAGAAGTAGCAGTATCCACTCGAACATTACGGTGGAAGTGTGTTGAATCAAGAGTAGACAGTAAGCGCCTTCATTATGCGCGTTTCATGCTGTTCCCGCTTATGAAGGGTCAAGCAGATATGATAGGTATCGCGATGCGAAGGGCTCTACTTGGGGAAATAGAAGGAGCATGTATCACACGTGCAAAATCCGATAAGGTACCGCATGAATATTCTATGATAGCCGGTATTGAAGAATCTGTACATGAAATTTTCATGAATTTAAAAGAAATTGTATTGAGAAGTAATCTGTATGGAACTCTCGACGCATCTATTTGCGTCAGGGGTCCTAGATATGTAACTGCTCAAGATATCATCTCACCACCCTCCGTGGAAATAGTTGATACTACACAACATATAGCTAGCCTGACAGAGCCAATTGATTTGTGTATTGAATTAAAAATCGAGAGGAATCGCGGATATCGTATGAAAACCCCATCTAACTATCAAGATGGAAGTTACCCTATGGATGCTGTATTCATGCCTGTTCGAAATGTGAATCATAGTATTCATTCTTATGGGAATGGGAACGAGAAACAAGAGATACTTTTCCTCGAAATATGGACAAATGGGAGTTTAACCCCTAAAGAAGCACTTCACGAAGCTTCCCGTAATTTGATTGATTTATTTATTCCTTTTTTACACGCGGAGGAACGGGACACTCATTTAGAGGACAATCAAAACAGGGTGACTTTACCCCTTTTTCCCTTTGATGATGGGTTGGCTAATATAAGGAAAAACAAAAAGGGAAATGCATTGAAATGTATTTTTATTGACCAATTAGAATTGCCTCCCAGGACTTATAATTGTCTTAAAAGGTCCAATATACATACATTATTGGACCTTTTGAGTAATAGTCAAGAAGATCTTATGAGAATTGAGCATTTTCGCATAGAAGATGTAAAAAAAATATGGGACATTTTACAGAAACATTTCGAAATTTATTTACCTAAGAAAAAGTTTTAAATCCATTGGAATTAGTTCATTTTTACTAAAAAAAAATGGTTTTGAATCTTTAGCACGATCCGTATATTTGGAATGTATCCATAATGAAATTTAAGAGATGTATCTAGGGGAGATTCGCTCTGAAACGACTATTCCCTAGATACATACGTTATGGTATTTTTTTTTATTTTATTTCACGGTTAAATCCATTTATTTAAAAAAGACCTAAAGTTAGAGATTTATCAATAGGTAATGTTGCTCCAATACCTAACCAAAGAGCTACTGCGGTGCCGATCAAAAAAACGGTTGTAGCTACTGGACGACGAAATGGGTTTTGGAATTTATTAACATTCTCCAAAAAAGGTACTGTCAATAATCCCACCGGTACTGAAACCATTAAAAGAACACCCAACAGCTTATTGGGTACTGTACGGAGTATTTGAAATACGGGAAAGAAATACCATTCGGGTAATATTTCCAAGGGAGTTGCAAATGGATCCGCGGGTTCACCAATCATTGACGGTTCTAGAACCGCTAGACCTACGGTACATGCAATAGTACCTAGAATAACTACTGGAAAAATATATAAAAGATCGTTAGGCCATGCGGGTTCGCCATAATAATTATGGCCCATCCCTTTAGCCAATTTAGCTCTTAATACAGGATCATTTAAATCAGGTTTCTTTGTTATTGGGATAGGTGAATTTTTATGGATCCATCCCCCGAGGGAACCGGACATGATAATTTTTCATCATCCGGCTCGAGCAAGAGTCAAAGGAAAAACTGGATCCATAAAAAATCGATATGTGATCCACACATATATGACTCTACATAAAAAAAGATTTATCGGATTCCATTTTTCCGAGTTGCAACTAGCCATTGCAAGGAATTCAGTTCTTACAGGTAAATGCTCAATACCCAAGTGGGCTTGCAAATTTGATCATGATCAAGTGCTTTTTGGATGGTCTCATGCCTTGTGATTTGTGTTTATCCCCACGATATATAGAGCCTTCTTAACGTTACATACAAAGGATTTACTTGTTACTAATAAAGTCTAGCCTTGCTCTTCCTTAGATCCCTTGTTTCACTCCGATAGTATCATAGATCGGGATCGATGCACAGGAAATGAATGCGTTTCCATACTATAAGTAAATAGATAGAACGTAATCTGGTTTATTTCACATTACTTATTCTACCGGATCTTACGGAGCCTGTTCATGCGCAACATGATTAGGGTCTGATCATAGAAAAGATTCTCCTCAAACGAACCAGCCTATCCTGTGTAAGGGGGCTTACACGTTGGTTGGAATAGAGACACATTTGGTTGTGAATTCCAATGTGGCAGATAAAATCATATATCCGCACGGCCAAATCGATAGTTCAAGTCACACACTCCCATAATCCATCTCTCTTCGGGGAATCCACTTCAACTACTCGTATCAAATTAAAGAATACTTTTGGGTTAGTTGAGGGAAAATTTCCAACTAAAATGTCTTATTTTTTTTTTCAATAATCCATATTTGTAGCAATGAAATACTATAGTTCCTCGCCGAAACGAAATGATATATGATCAATTACAAATATCTATAGTATGTCTTCTCTATAAAGGACCTGAAATACCTTGCTTACGTATCATTGGGAAGTGCATTAACATAAATACGGTAGTAAGAAGAGGTAATACAAAAGTGTGTAAACTATAAAAACGGGTCAAAGTGGATTGACCCACACTAGCACTTCCACGTAATAGCTCTACCAAAGGCGAACCTATTACAGGAATCGCTTCAGGTACGCCTGTCACGATTTTGACTGCCCAATAACCAATTTGGTCCCAAGGTAAGGAATAACCAGTTACACCAAAAGATGCAGTCAATACAGCCAAAACCACACCCGTAACCCAAGTTAATTCGCGAGGTTTTTTAAATCCACCTGTGAGATAGACACGAAATACGTGCAGGATCATCATTAGAACCATCATACTTGCTGACCATCGATGCACTGATCGGATTAACCAACCAAAGTTGGCTTCAGTCATTATGTATTGAACAGAGGCAAAAGCCTCCGTAACGGTCGGACGATAGTAAAAAGTCATAGCAAAACCCGTAGCCACTTGTACTAAAAAACAAGTAAGTGTGATCCCCCCTAGACAATAAAATATGTTGACATGAGGAGGAACATATTTACTAGTTATATCATCGGCAATCGCCTGAATCTCGAGACGTTCCTCGAACCAATCATATACTTTATTGAGATAGGTAAACCGACGGACCCCCCTAAGAACCGTATATGAAAATTTCATCTCGTACGGCTCAAGCGGAAACACCAAAATACTGGTTAAAACAGATATGTAATAGAAAGTTTGAAACTTATTAATAACTTGGTTCAAACATCTCTGAGGGTATGAAGGAACCAAAATCCGAAATCCCCCCTTTTTGATGATAATGCTAAAATCTCAAGTGGGCTCATCCGTCTTTATATTGATCGTTACAGGCCTCTTGAATTTTCTCTTCCCCCTTTTTTTTTATTTGATTTGTTGTTTGTGCGTCATTTTTTTTACTATTGATAGGAATTCTCTTGTTGAGACCCTATGATTTGATTGAAACCTCAGATTCATACTAGAACCACGATGATTCGCCCTAAAGCTAAGCCCAAAGGTTCTCTGAGTAAGAACCATTTGATCATCACTTACTTAATGAATGAATGTTATGACTAAAAATCCAGAGAAAGATTTGTCCCTCGGTCAAAGTCAAAATAAACACGATTCGGAAAGAGAAAAAATCGTTCGATTTCTGAAATACCTCTTTGAAAATTTTTGGAGTAGGAGTCCGGTCGCGAGGTCTGAATAGTAGGTATGAATCATAGTTCAAATATTTCTCTTGAGCTATTCCATGTATTCCGTGCTCCAGATACTCGAATAAATATCCGACGGGGCAGAACCATCTCCATTGAGATGAGATGACAGACCCATTTCTGCACTATCAATAGGATCAATTATAACAAGTCACACACTCATATTCCGGAACTACCGAAACAACGAAATTCCGCGGTCGAACTACCAGAATGGTCCAGAAATCCGAGTCCTAAGTGATTCATTTTTGATTCAAAAGCTAGGACTTCGTTGTTCTTGTGGGCCTAACTCATTGAAATTCCATCCAGTAAAACGGAAGAATTATAAATCTCCAAAATAATAGATAGGAATATCGCAAATAGAGCCATTGCGACACCCATTAAGGGGGTAGTTCCCCATCCAGGAGCTACTTTACCATATTCCGAATTCAATGGTTTCAATAAATCCCCTGTAAGAGTTCTTCTTGGCCCAGATCTAGAACTGTCCTCAACGGTTTGTGTAACCATAAATCCTATTGCATTGGTTGAGATCTGTTGACTTTGTATACTATTCCGTTGTAAATAAACGATCTTGTCGTAACGTGGATCCACCATATCGTGGTCTTGAAATTTTCTAATAATGGAAACAGCAACCTTAGTCGCCATCTCTATATCCGGTTCACTTGTAAGCTTTACTGGGTATGCCTTATATACCGCTTTTGGGCAGCCCTCTCAACAACTAAGAGATCCGTTCGAGGAACACGGAGACTAGTTGAAATGATGAACCTCCCCTATTAGTTGGGAGGCTCATTACTTCAATTGAGATAATGAAAAATCATTTCATCTTTTTAGTCGAAATCCTAGGCGGGTCTCGAAAAAAGATAGCGAAAAAAATTATCCCTAGAGTCGAAATTAACAGGAATGTATAAACCAATGCTTCCATAGATTCGATCGTGGTTTACAATTATAGCTTCCACACCTGTGCATTTGGGATCATTTCCCAGACAAGGAAAGGGTAATATTTAAAGAAAAGCAATAATGAAAATACAAATTTCTCCGGTACCCCGCCTATACCTATGCTAAAAAAAAAAAAATAGAGGCGAATGATGCCAGACCAGAACAACGTTGTATCAAACTACTTGTCTCCTTGTAGTTGGATCCCCAAGTTTTTGGAATGCCCCAAATTCGACTTGAGCATCCAAATCTGGGTCAATCCCAGCAAAAACATCTCTGAACAAGGTTCTAGCACCGTGCCAAATGTGTCCGAAAAAGAAGAGCAAAGCAAACGAAGCATGTCCAAAAGTGAACCAACCCCTTGGACTGCTACGAAAAACGCCATCAGATTTCAAAGTAGCACGATCTAATTCAAAAATTTCCCCCAATTGCGCACGTCTAGCATATTTTTTCACAGTAGCGGGATCACTATAGCTGATTCCATTGAGTTCGCCACCATAGAACTCAACAGTTACGCCTACTTGTTCGACACTATATTTTGATTCTGCCCTTCTAAAAGGAACATCGGCTCGCACAATTCCGTCTCCGTCTACCAAAACGACTGGAAATGTTTCAAAAAAAGTAGGCATACGGCGTACAAAAAGCTCATGCCCCTCTTTATCTCTAAAGACGGGGTGCCCTAACCACCCAACAGCTATTCCATCCCCGTTGTCCATTGAGCCTGCTCGGAATAATCCCCCTTTCGCCGGATTATTACCGATGTAATCATAAAAAGCTAATTTTTCGGGAACTTTAGACCAAGCTTCTGATAAACTCAGATTTTCGGCTAGTCCGGTGCCAACTCTTCGATATATTTCTTGTTGGAAGTACCCCTGATCCCATTGATAACGGGTGGGCCCAAATAATTCGACAGGGGTAGTTGCTGAACCATACCACATAGTTCCAGCAACTACAAAAGCTGCAAAAAAGACAGCAGCGATACTACTGGAAAGGACAGTTTCAATATTACCCATACGTAATCCTTTGTATAGTCGTTGGGGCGGGCGGACACTAAGATGGAATAGGCCCGCTAATATGCCCAATGTCCCCGCTGCAATATGATGGGAGGCTATTCCCCCCGGAACAAAAGGATCAAAACCTTCTGCCCCCCACGCTGGATTTACAGGTTGTACTTTTCCGGTTAGGCCATAGGGGTCGGACACCCATATTCCAGGACCATACAAGCCTGTTACATGAAATGCACCAAAACCAAAGCAAGCCAACCCTGAGAGAAATAAATGAATTCCAAAGATCTTGGGCAAATCCAAGGAGGGTTTTCCCGTACGTTCATCACAGAAGATTTCTAGGTCCCAATACACCCAATGCCAGATGGCTGCTAAGAAGCACAAGCCGGAAAACACAATATGTGCCCCGGCCACACCTTCGTAACTCCAAATACCCGGATTCGCTACAGTTCCTCCTGTGATACTCCAACCACCCCATGAATTGGTTATTCCTAAACGAGTCATGAAGGGTATAACGAACATACCCTGTCTCCACATTGGATCAAGAACGGGGTCAGAGGGATCAAAAACCGCTAATTCATATAGGGCCATCGAGCCGGCCCAACCAGCAACTAGAGCTGTATGCATTATATGGACAGAAAGTAAGCGACCGGGATCATTCAATACGACGGTATGAACACGATACCAAGGCAAACCCATGGAAATACCCCTTTTTTATCAAAGATAAATGGACACTATGTGACTTTATCGCATTGGAAAAGACTATGCTATGGCCCTCCGCCTTTCAGTGGATTATCTCGAGGCAAGGGTTAATATTTATTCCCTTCCATTGGAAATAATTGAACAATTCAATTCTGTTCGTAGGAACAAAGAGAAACAAATCTATTCTATACCCGATAAGTACCAATACGCAATGGGGGGGGGCTGGTCCCATTTTTTTTTGAGCAAATGCATAGAGACTTGTTCATCATTCGAATGACCCATTCGTAATAATTTTTTTTTCCGTTATTCATTCTGTCTTACTCCATGAACCCTCCAATCTATGGATAAAATCCAATAAACGTTTTTAAAAATAAACGAAAATATTAGGAAGGTGAGAAAGCCATTGTTACGTTTCCACATCAAAGTAAAATATAGTACTTAGTGCTTTTTTTTAACTTAATGCCCATTGGTGTTCCAAAAGTGCCTTTTCGGAATCCTGGAGAGGAAGATGCAGTTTGGGTTGACGTATAGTGCGACTTGTCAGACATATTGGGTCATATGGGATTTCCCCGTTCTCTCCCCCGATCGAGATACCCCCTGTTTTGCCCAAGAAAGATTGATTGAATCGTTAATAATAATTAGAATTCGAATTCGGAGCGTGAAGCGCAATTAGATCAATTTTTTTGTTGGTTTGGGGATCAAAATTATATCAATTAATCCGTATTATCAACTAGAATAATTTATGGTTAGGTTGGACCAATAAGAAGTATCCAGGCTCCGTTCAGGAAATACCAAATTGGGAATCTACGGATAATTACCGCTTGTATCATAACGGATTCTTATTATATTTATATTATACCATAACATAATGTATAATATAAGTGATCTTAAACTGCCAATCAATAAAGTAATATGATGAATACATCAAATATCTGGTATTGGTGGAAGGCATGAAACCGGCCGAATTGAAAAAAAAAAAAAACAAGTCGTAGCAAAAGCAAAAAGAAGTGGTACTGGGATTATTTGTACTATATGTGCAAATAGAATTCGGGCAGATTTTTACCCGGAGTAGAGCATAAACCTAAAAGAATTGAGGAGGCCCGTTTAGGAACAAGAAAATAACATCGCGATTCGAATCTCGATGAAACCAATACATCAATGAGAGGTTAGTTCGATAAGTTCAATGAATTCTTTTTTTTTTTTATTATAGGTTAAAATTCTTATAGGTTAAAGGGAAGCGATTCAAAACTCATGTTTCTTAAAAATGGAAGAAAAAGCCTCTTCGTTTAGTTAGGAAAAAACTTTTTTTTTACGAAAAAACAAAAACAAAGAGGGCTGGAATCGACACATTGATTCTTTTTTTTTTTTTTGTTTCGCCATTTTTTGAACCGTATGCATCTAAAGGCGCGTGTGCGGTTCCGAAGGAAATTTTGTCCTAATCAACCGACTTCATCGAGAAAGATTACTTTTTTTAGGGCAAGAGATTGATAGCGAGATCTCAAATCAAATTGTAGGTCTCATGATATATCTCAGTATAGAGGATGCGACCAGGGATCTTTATTTGTTTATAAACTCTCCCGGCGGGTGGGTAATCCCCGGAATAGCTATTTATGACACTATGCAATTTGTGTCACCAGATGTACATACAATATGCATGGGATTAGCCGCTTCAATGGGATCTTTTATCCTGGTCGGAGGAGAAATTACCAAACGTCTAGCATTCCCTCACGCTTGGCGCCAATGAGTTTTTTTTTTATTTGAGAGAAAACATAAGACTATGCCTTCGCTATACGGAATATAAATAATAAGTAATAATAGCATGGCACCTCGAGCTCGATATTAACAAACCATTATTTCATTTTTTTTCCATAACATGAGATTCCGTATCGAGATAGTAGTATGAAACAAAGGTTATTTCCCGATTTCATCTTCTGTATCGGAGGTCTGTTTCAGCGTCACAAACAAATCCTTTTTTGCTTCTACACCAGAAGTCTCTTTCCGATATTTAGGTTATGAAAGAGTACGAAAGAAAAAAAAATTTAACTTATTTGATCCGATCAGAAAGATACTTTGGGATTGCAGAATCACAGACGAGATAAAAAAAAATATATAAAGCAACGGAACCATCATAGTATTTTTGGCTCCTCCGAAAGGAAGGATGGTAAATGGAGCATTCAACGATCTGGATCTGATGGATCTTATTTGTCTCTTTCTTCAATGGAAGGGAAAAGGAAATTCCATTTAGGAGCCGTATGCAATGCACAAAAAAATATGCCTGTACGGTTGTTCAATTCTATCTTTTTCCTCTTGCTTGTTATTCTTTATCCTACCCCTTCATGCGATCGCGCGAGATAGGGGAACCATTCATTATGTTATTATATCGCCAGGGTTATGATCCACCAACCTGCTAGCTCTTTTTATGAGGCATCAACAGGAGAATTTATCCTGGAAGCGGAAGAACTACTAAGACTACGCGAAACCCTCACAAGGGTTTATGTACAAAGAACGGGAAAACCCTTATGGGTTATATC
>NW_027182022.1:17500-27123 GCF_029961685.1 Aristolochia californica | reverse complement strand
AAGAAAAATTCGGATTCATTCCGATCAAGCTTCCTTCCTATGAATCTGGAAGTTCTTCTCAGATACAAGGAAATGATTCAGTTCCAGAGCCAAAGACCGTAGTTCTCGAACGAGTAATCGAAAAGATTCGGGAGCATCCTCCGGGTTAGGTATTGTTCCTCCAATAATCATAGTACCAAGTACTTCCTGGCGAGCTCTAATATGATCGGATTTATAAGTAAGCATCTCTTGTAAAATATGCGCAACACCAAATCCCTCTAGAGCCCAAACTTCCATTTCTCCTACTCGTTGTCCCCCTTGCTTGGCCCTCCCTCTAAGGGGTTGTTGTGTAACAAGTGCATAATGTCCACTGGAGCGCCCATGGATTTTATCATCAACTTGATGAATTAATTTCAGGATATAGGGTTTTCCTATTATAACAGGTTGTTCAAAAGGATCTCCTGTTCTTCCATCAAATATTCTGCTTTTTCCTGGATACTCGGGTTCAAAGACCCATGGATTTGCTGTTTGCTTTCTGGCTTCATATAATTCAGAAAACACTAATTTTCTCGAAGCTTCTTGCTCATATCTTTCATCAAAGGGTGCTATTCTATAATGTCTGTCCAGCAAGTTCCCCGCTAACCCGAGAGAGCATTCAAATATCTGTCCCACATTCATTCGCGAAGGTACTCCTAATGGGTTGAAGACCATATCCACTGGTGTTCCATCTTGCAAATAAGGCATATCTTGTCTAGGCAAAATTTTCGAAATGATACCTTTATTCCCATGCCTTCCAGCTACTTTATCACCTACTTTGATTTCACGTTTCTGTGAAATATATACACGAATAATTTCTGGATTATAACTGGACTTTTTTTTTTCTGGATCCATCTCACATCAATAACCCGGCCCCTTCCCCCTATAGGTAATTTTAGACAAGTTTCCTTTGCAGTGGATACCTGAATGCCAAGTATGGCTCGTAATAATCTATCTTCTGGAGCATACGATGATTCTTTCGCCGCCTGAGGCGTTAATTTACCTACTAAAATATCACCTGTTTCTACCCAAGATCCCAGCATCACAATTCCGTTTCTGTCTAAATTGCGGAGTAAATGAGCTTCCAAATGGGGTATTTCCCTAGTGATTCTTTCAGGACCTTGGCTTGTCACATGAGTCTGAATTTCATATTTCCGGATGTGAAAAGAAGTATAAATATCGGCATATACCAAACGCTCACTAATGAGTACCGCGTCTTCAAAATTGTAGCCTTCCCATGGCATATAAGCTACTAATACATTTTTTCCCAAAGCGAGTTCACCGCCAACAGTAGCCGCACCACCCGCTAAAATTTGTCCCTTTTTAATGCATTTACCCCGCGTAGCCTGAGGTTTTTGATGCATACAAGTGTTTTTGTTGGAACGTTGATACATAACTAATGGAATGCTTATAGTGTCTCCATTACCTGATAAAATGATCTTGTCAGTATCGGTATAAATAATCTTTCCCTCGCATTCGGCTATAGCAGAAACCCCCGAATCTAGAGCCGCTTGGCGTTCCAACCCAGTTCCAACAATACACTTCTCGGACCGAGAAAGCGGAACTGCTTGGCGCTGCATATTAGAACTCATTAAAGCCCGATTCGCATCATTATGCTCAATAAAAGGAATGAGGGAAGCTCCAATAGAAAAATATTGGAAGGGAAAAATGCTTCGAAGATGAATCTGTTCCCATGCAATAGTCAGGAATTCTTGACGGTATCGAACTGGAACAACCTGTTCTTCTTGAATATCCTGGTTCAAGGCCAAAGAATTTCCTGTCGCTACCATATAGTATTCATCTATACTTGGTGCTAAATAAACCACCAGTACCTCTTTAGATCTCTCAGATATCTCATAAAATGGACTCTCTATAGACCCCCAATAACCAATCCTCGCATGAATAGCTAAGGACCCAATAAGTCCAACATTGATCCCTTCGGACGTGTCAATTGGACAAATACGTCCATAATGACTAGGGTGGATATCCCGTATCCGAAAACTAGCAGTTCGACCAGTTAATCCTCCAGGACCCAAATAACTCAATTTTCGCCCATGAACTATTTGTGTCAATGGATTCGTTCGATCCAAAACTTGAGATAAAGGGTGTAATCCAAAAAAGGATTCATAAGTAGTTGTTAATGGAGTTGAAGTTACCAAATTCTGAGGAGTCGGTATTAATTTATACCTGATTGCTCCACATATAGTTCCTCGAACCACATTTTCTAAACGAACCAGAGCCAAACCCAATTGATCCTGTAACAGATCTGCTACAGAACGAATACGTTTATTTTTCAAGTGATTCATATCGTCAAGTGTGCCCCATTCCAAATTTCATTCCGATCAAATGATCCGCAGCAGCCAATATATCTCGTGGTAACAAAAATGTATTGTTCTGAGGTATATCAAGATTCAGTCTCCGGTTCATGTTTCGTCGACCAATCCTTCCTAATTCACATCTTTGTTGAAAAAATGTCTTTTGTAATTCCTTACATAAGGACTCCGAAAATACTGGATCCCCACCTACACACGCAAATTGTTGATAAAACTCCAAAATGGCATTTTCCCTTGACCCGATCTTTTTTTTTTCCTTTTCATTCAGGAAAGACAAGAAAATTTCAGGGTAGCAAGCATTATCCAGAATTTCTCTTAGATTCGACCCCATAGCTGATAGTAGAACTAGAATAGATATTTTTTGTTTCCTACTCACGCGGGCCCATATTCTTGCTTTTCTATCAATCTCTAATTCTGACCTTCCTCCCCAATCTGATATTATTGTGCCGGTATAGACAGCAATTCCGTTATGGTCCAATTCTGAACGGTAATAAATACCGGGGCTTTGCAATATTTGATTGATCACAATCCTGTATATTCCATTTACTATAGAGGTTCCCAGGGAATTCATTAGAGGAATATTTCCAATAAATACGGTTTGCTCTTGCATATCTCTACCGGGTTTCCAAATTAATCCTGCGGGTACATATAATTCAGAAGAATACGTGAGTGATTCATACACAGCATCTCTCTCTTTTATCAAGGGTTCCACCAATTGATATGTTTCCACAAATAATTGAAATTCTATTTCTTGATCTGTATCTTCAATTTTTGGAAACTTATGAAGTTCTTCGGTCAAGCCCTGATCAATGAACCTACAAAATCCTTCAAATTGTATCTGACTAAATCCAGGTATTGTAGACATTCCCTCATTTTCATCCCGGAGCATCTTAATTAAGTTTCCCATTTATTGAAAAAATCCCATTATTGGTTAAGTCTTTATCGAACCATATAGATCGATCGAGCAATGATGGAATGTATATTCTTTTTACTGAATCACATGAAATTTTATCCAATTCCATAGACCTATGAAATTGGCATAGACGGAGGAATAAAGAGAGATAATTTTCGACGGATCCAAATGGAGATGGATTAATAAAACATTCCTTGAAACAAAATTCTGCCCCTTAGCTTAGACTGATGGAGTCTTGTATAGAATATACAAATGGATCCAATTTCTACCTGTTATTATGATATTACGATAAGATTGGGTATCAGAAATAAGATTGGGTATCAGAAATAAGATTGGGTACCAGAAATAGATTCATGATTTGATCCATTCTCTATGAATGAGATAAAGACAGAATAATCCGGAACAGTATCGAGTTGGTTTTTATTTTAGCACTTAACTTATTTCATTGATTCCACCATTGTTCAAAAAAGGATTCACAGAGAAGAGGGAGCTCTTGTTAGTGTTAGTAGAATTAGTAGAATACGATTGAAGTGCGTAAAGGGCATTGTATAAGTATATCCAGATATAGCTATCTAGTTATCTGCATATCCCCTCTTTTCGGGGTGCTATATGCGAATTTCCAATTTAGATTCAACTTATTCAATAGAAAAATATTCAATGCAAAATTCAAGCACGACAATTCCCTATAAGATAAGGTGGATAGGACTAGGTATGCGTGTAACAATTTATGTTCGAGGGTTTACATATACACATATATGTTGTTATAATTGAAATTGAAAACAATTGATACTGATTAGTCGTGTATCAACTTTTTTGTTTTCTTATGTTATTAATTTAATTATTAAGGTAAGGAAAGAAAACGTTAGATCAAAATCCAAGAACTGTTCATGAATTCACAGGAAATAATTAATGGCTCCAATTTACTCTGAATTTTGGACTCTGTGCCTAGAAATATCTTTTTTCTGTTTCAATATAAAAAAAAATATTATGTTTTGAAACACTATACAATCAAGAGAACCCTGGACCCAGGGATCCCTTTTGGAAAGGGATAAAGAAACCCGTTTTAAAAATCCAACTCAAACCAAAAAAAGGTTGAGTAACCCCCCCCCCCCAAAAAAAAAAAAAAAAGAAAGAGTTAGGTCTATTTTGGATCATTTTGGCGGCATGGCCGAGTGGTAAGGCGCGGGACTGCAAATCCCTTTCTCCCCAGTTCAAATCCGGGTGTCGCCTGATCAACAAAAGAAAAGCTTCGGAATACCTTATCCTTCTATGCTAATAGAACTCACATATGCTAATAGAACTCACAAAATTCTTGCCTGACAGAAGCATGACTAGGGTTGTAGATACTGTATTTTAAGAATACAGAGGTTCTATAAAAAAAAAAGACTTGAATTTTTATCATTTGGTTATGGTTAAAATCGGGTATCAATATGAAAAAAAACCGATTTATGACTGATTACTGGTTGGTTCGGGCTATTTCTTTGTATTTGATTTATCAATCGAATCGATAGTAAAACTGAAATTGTGAGATTCAGAACTACGAAAGTCAGATACCTAAAATCGGGGTAGCCGAAGGAAAGGGGGTTCGGTTCCTAAATGTAAATCCAATCCTTGCTTCTATTCTAGGATCTGAGGGAGATTATAGGAAGCACTATCAATACTTCCTAATTACCCTACCTTACTAGGGTGGTGCCCACTGACTGAGTCTTGAATTAAATTGGGTAGGTTGGTGGGGAATCAAATTGGGAGTTGCGGAAAGGGCTAAGGATAGTTTGTATTTTGTATCCAGACTCACGAGAATCCCTGAGTACTTACTCAGGTATCCAATCAATATTGGATTGGATGGGTAATCAACTCTTAACTATAACTATTATAGTTATAGAATAACTAACTATTCTATATCTATATTATAGAATATAGAATCTAATTTTCTAATAAAAGTTGAAAAATACTTCTCCGTTTTTTGTAACACCCTGCCAAGAACGTAATGGGGTGTCCCCCGATTGTTTCACAGAAAGAAACAGAGACAGTAAGACTTGGGGGGTAGATAGAGGTATGTGATAGATAGTTAAGATAGTTATCTTTTACATCTTTATGGTATATATATATATTCTATTTATATCCATTTTTTTTTCTTATGCTTATGAAAGCTAACAAAACAAACAATGGGTCTTACTATTCCTACATCTTTCATTAGTAACATTCCTTTAAGATCTCCAAGGGTAGTTGTATATCTTGCTTTTGCTTACTGCTTTCCGATTCGACCGGAGATCCTTGTAATTAGAGTATAGGAACTCTTGTATTCATTGGATTGGTTCATCAATAGCGTTAGAGCAAAATGCCATTTTGACTCTGCACCATTGATTCCACTATTATTAGTGATTAATAATGGAATAATTCCTTCATATTCATAGAGATCGGGGAGATAATTTACATGGATATAGTAAGTCTCGCTTGGGCTGCTTTAATGGTGGTCTTTACGTTTTCCCTTTCACTCGTAGTATGGGGAAGAAGTGGACTCTAGGGGTACTACTAATTAAGTTGAGTAATCAAATTGGATCAATGGTGCTTATGTTTAATGGACCGTTCCGCGAAGCGTTTTAAGATAATCCATTTCAAAAATTCTAGGGTAATCCAGTAATATATGAACAATGATCTTTCGATCAATATTTGAATGATTTGATTCTGATGTTGTTCGTATTTCGAAACTCAAAGGAATGCGCATGATAGGAAATTTTTTCCAGCCGAACTCTTCCTATTCCTAAATATAATATTCGATTTCGATGAACCCGCTCTTACCATAATTATGGATATTACAATGAGGAGCAACCAACCCCTATTTTTTTATTTGTTTTTCCCTCTTGACTGTTCAAAGAGGAAGTACTGCTACTATTACGTGGATACGTACTTTCTACTGGAGATGCCATAGACGTAGTGGTTGTTCAAAGGGGTACTACGCATAATAAGATCTTGCGTCGGGTGATCCGTGCTCACTTAAGTTTTATACTTCTAGGAATCCTATTTATGCTTTATTGACTCACCTCATGTCATGGCTCAAGCATGAAAAATGGGTGGTGTTTACTACTTATACTTATTTTTCAAATCCGAAGAAGTGACTATAGAACTCCGTGGGGTATCTGTTAACGGCCCAATCAATTACTTCATTTATATGGATAGATATTGTATCTAGTCTATATCAAACCCATCCATTTTTTGAATTTATACAATACAACTTTATACATGCAATACAATATTTTTACAATATAATAATAGATAGTGTGGTAGAAAGAACTATATGAACCTTTCTACTACACCATCTATTATACTGTTGATTCCAGTTCTCTAATTTCATTTAAGACTTGGAATTGGAATCCCTTTTATTTCGTCAATCATTGATAAGAGCTAATAAGTCAAGTTTAATTCTAATCATTTTGACTGACTGTTTTTACGTAGATGATAAGTAAAAAAGCAGTAGGAACTAAAATGAACAGCGCAGTCGCAATAAATGCGAGAATATTGACTTCCATAATCTCATCGTTTTTTTTTGCTTCGCAATAACTCGGGATCTAATCCCATAGAAAAAAAAAAATAAAAATAAAAAGATTTCTCCTGTAAATTCAATGGGTGCATCCTGATGGTTGATACTGAATCGGATCAATATTCAATATTATATTATGAATATGAATAACAATATCTGATCTATTAAATCGATTCATCGTCGAGAATTGAATAGTATAACATAGGAAGATCTTTTATCCATACCGAATCAAAAATGGGATTCCTGATCTAATCAAGAATCCCATTGAATTTCTCATCTTTTTTTTTTTCATTCTTTAGTTTCTAAAATCTATCATCTTCTTTATAAGAATCATCCGACGAGGTATCATCTGACCTGTGTTCTGTTGCCGGCCTTCCATTGGTAACAGACCTAAACAGTAGGAGTGAAATGGAAAGGGGGAGGAGTTAAGCTCGAAGCGAAGTTTTCGTAATGATCTAATCCTCCTGGAAGGCAGAGAAATGTGATAAAGGTATGGGTATGGGATGGGTCTCGATATAAAAAAAAAGATCTAATATTCCGACAAATTCTTTCTTTATTGATTTTTCTCCTTCTTCGATGAAACCCTAAAATAAAAATATATATTATATAAAGATAAAGAAAATAAAGAAAAAAAAAATGATTCATTCCCCCTGTGGAAAAGAAACAAAAGGGACGGATCATTGTTTGATCCTTTACTTTATATTAAAAGTAAGGACCCTCTTTTTCCTTGGATTGGGACTGAAAGCTAAATTCAGCATGCAATTTGAATAAGAATAAGATAGATAGATTGTTTTTAATTACTTTACTAATTGAGATTGCACAAAATCGTATCTCGAAAACACGAAAACAAAAGGGAGTAGGTTTAATAGTACTCTGCTGCCCGAGTAACTATGTTACTAAGTTAGTTAATTGTGTATCGTAGAATAAACGAGTACAATTTGTATATGTACTCCCTGGAAACGTATGGGTACTCTGTACCCTATTCCATTTCATGGATCAGAAGCAATTGAAAAAGTCAAACCAGTGGGTCTCTCTTGGAATCCCCAGTATGGCGATACCTACGACTACGTATGCCTCTCCCCCAGCAATCGGTACTAGTTCAAATAATTGAAATTCCCGTCTTTGTCCGATGAGAAATTCGAAACGAAAAACAAAATAAAAAAAAATTAAGGATCCCCGCAGGAAATTCAATCCTGTCCCGGGCCCCCTCCTCACAGAAAATGGGAAGATGAATTGATGGATTCATCGGATCCGAGGTCGGGACTGACGGGGCTCGAACCCGCAGCTTCCGCCTTGACAGGGCGGTGCTCTGACCGATTGAACTACAATCCCAGGGTGAGGTATACAGCATGCATATATGTATTCTTATGCTTTCATTCGTTTCGTTTCTATTTACGAGAAATATTCTCGTGTTGTAAAAGAAACACGACTGATATACTGATATCCACATGGATACGGACTAGAGTAAGAATGACACAGATTACTGGTAATCCTACTAATATATTGAGAATCTATTTTTCAATGGAAAAAGGACTCTTTTTTTCTTTACTACCTTTGCAACAAATTGGGAATCTAGATCTTTAGACAGATCAGAAGATGTGAGAAATTGGAAAGAAACAAGGGGTATTGTAGAAAAAATGGACCCTTTATCCCTATATATTTTATTCCCATATATCCTTAGAATACTTTTAGAATTTTAGAATATATGGGGCATTCTAAATATCTAAATAATGGGCATTTCTGGAGGACAAATTTGGTTATCATGGATCGGCGAATTAGTGGGCCGAGCTGGATTTGAACCAGCGTAGACATATCGCCAACGAATTTACAGTCCGTCCCCATTAACCGCTCGGGCATCGACCCAGGAAGAACAAATTCTGGGCTTATTGATAATCCATGATCAACTTCCTTTCGTAGTACCCTACCCCCAGGGGAAGTCGAATCCCCGCTGCCTCCTTGAAAGAGAGATGTCCTGAACCACTAGACGATAGGGGCATACCTGCCCGATCGCCATCATACTATGTTCATAGTATGAGCAGTTTTTTGGAATTGTCAATATAATGTAATGTATAATTATAATGGGATGACTAGATCCGAAAAATCTTTCCTGCTTCTACGATTCCATAGAATTTTTGATTTTAATTCATGAAATGAACCATCCCGTCCTATATCCTATATATATATAACGAAGTATGGGATCCCCTCAGGAAATGATTTGTTCGACAGACAGAAAAGGTAAGTCAAACCTTTCTTCCATTTTGACTCATCGACTCACTCATCGTTAAGATGGGATATAACCTATCTTTATCTCACACTAATACTAAGCCAGGAAATTAAAAAACGATAGAATGCTTTTTTTGATCGATTCAAAAAGATGATGTAGAACTGGTAAATCAGGGAAGGGATTCGCTGAAATATTTTGAATCGATGTCAGATTCGTACATGTATCAATCAAGTGAATCTCATCTGGATGGGTCAATAAAAGCAAAGCAATTAGTATAGGCCCGGCCCTGAAAGAATTCATTGCATTACCATTGCTATTTATCAAATATACAAAAGAAAATAATCATTTTTTTTTTCATAGAATCTCATAGGTATAGGTAAATCAAATTTCTTGTTCCTGAGTGAATCCCTATGCATACATGTATATATGTACATATAGTAAATATATGGATCATGTAGTAGACTCATAGCAGCGAGTGGCTTCTTCCTGAATTGAATAAAACGGGCCCTTTTAACTCAGTGGTAGAGTAACGCCATGGTAAGGCGTAAGTCATCGGTTCAAATCCGATAAGGGGCTTTTTTCATGAAGCTCCAGTTTGCA
>NW_027182022.1:0-12500 GCF_029961685.1 Aristolochia californica | reverse complement strand
TTCTAGTAGCTATCCTTAATTCTCTAATATCTTGAACCTCCTCGTACAAGAATAAAAAAGTGACCCCTCCCCCGAAGGAATTCGGACTGTGAGACACATTAAAATTCAATATGAGCCCCCCCCCCCTCAAAAAAAAAAGAAAGAAAAAGTTGGAGGGAGAGGGGTCACTTCTTGAATGAAAAATGAATAATCTAATGTTAAAATAAAATAATTGGAATCTAATATAATATATTATATAGCCCTGTACAAATATGATCCAGACACACATATATATATATATATATATATATATGATATATCATATATGTGTGAACATGATGATGTTCATATCAGAACGAAGAAATGCGGATATGGTCGAATGGTAAAATTTCTCTTTGCCAAGGAGAAGATGCGGGTTCGATTCCCGCTATCCGCCCATGGTAAAATAATCTAATATAATATGATAAATGATTCGGTATAGTTGACCACGATAGTGTAGTGGTTCTAACTTCCCTCTTCTTTCCTACTATCCCAAAACAATTAACGGAGTTACACCTAACGTCTAAAAATGTAGCGGAGACAGGATTTGAACCCGTGACTTCAAGGTTATGAGCCTTGCGAGCTACCAAACTGCTCTACCCCGCACGAAAGACCCGGGAACTAATGGACCAAGAAGGATTGCCCCTCTACCATAATAAATAGAATAGCCCATTTCTACAGAATGGTAAAGGGGCCCCTCTATGATCATAGATCATAGAGACCCATAGAAATATGAAGAAGGGGTATTTTTACCCTTACCAACTTGATCTCGTTGCCCCCGGCAACAAACATGCATGAACCCTTTCGCGAAGTATGTGCCCGGATAGCCCAAAGTCCCGATAGTTACCTCTGGGCCTTCCGGTCGAAAAGCAACGTCGATGAAGACGTATAGGTGCACTATTACGTGGCGGGGATTGCAATTTTCCATGAATTTGCCATTTGTCACTCAACGACGAAACTTTGCTTATTTCTTTTTTTAGGGATCGGCGAATCAAATGATATTTCTCTTTTAATTTCCGCCTTTTATTCTCCCTTTGAATCAAACTTTTCCTTGCCATAATTGTTCAGTTCCTATTTTATTATCAATGATACGGGTCGGATCCTAGATGTAGAAATATAAGAGGGTAGTGGTAGTCCCCCTTCTCCACCGAATCAAATGAGATTGTTCCCGATGGAGCACATTACAAGAAAAATGAATTAACCAAATTTGCCTGATGTAGAGGCAATCAAGAAGGCTGCGTAAGTGAATATATAACCTACAGAAAAGTGGGCTAATCCAACCAATCTTGCTTGCACAATGGAAAGAGCCACTGGTTTATCCCTCCATCGAATCAAATTAGCCAAAGGTGTGCGTTCATGAGCCCATGCTAAAGTTTCAATCAATTCCTGCCAATATCCACGCCAGGAAATTAAGAACATAAATCCAGTCGCCCAAACAAGATGTCCAAATAGGAACATCCATGCCCAGACCGATAAACTATTCGTACCAAAAGGGTTATATCCATTGATAAGTTGTGAAGAGTTTAACCATAGATAATCTCTTAACCATCCCATCAAATAAGTGGAGGATTCGTTAAATTGGGAAACGTTACCTTGCCATAATGTGATGTGCTTCCAATGCCAATAAAAAGTAACCCATCCTATGGTATTTAACATCCAGAAAACTGCCAAATAAAATGCGTCCCAAGCCGAAATATCACAAGTACCACCTCGTCCCGGGCCGTCGCAAGGAAAACTATAACCGAAATCCTTTTTATCTGGCATTAACTTGGAACCGCGCGCGTCTAAAGCACCTTTTACTAAAATCAATGTAGTTGTATGCAAACCTAGAGCAATCGCATGATGAACCAAGAAGTCTCCAGGACCTATTGTTAAGAATAGTGAATTACTATTCTCATTAACGGCATTCAACCAGCCAGGTAACCATATGCTTCGACCAGCATTAAATGCTGGGCCATTCGTTGAAGATAAGAGTACGTCGAACCCATATGAAGTCTTACCGTGAGCAGATTGTATCCATTGGGCAAATATAGGCTCAATCAAGATTTGTTTCTCCGGAGTACCAAAAGCGAGCATGACGTCGTTATGAACATAGAGTCCTAAAGTATGAAACCCCAGAAACAGGCTGGCCCAACTTAAATGAGATATGATAGCTTCTTTATGGTCTAACATTCTTGCCAATACATTATCCTCATTCTGTTCTGGATTGTAATCTCGAATGAAGAATATAGCTCCATGAGCAAAGGCTCCTGTCATGATGAACCCTGCGATGTATTGGTGATGAGTATATAACGCAGCTTGAGTAGTAAAGTCTTGTGCTATAAATGCGTAAGCGGGTAAAGAGTACATGTGTTGAGCTACCAAGGAGGTAATAACCCCTAAAGAGGCTAGGGCAAGACCCAATTGAAAATGAAGCGAATTATTGATTGTGTCATAAAGACCCTTATGTCCACGCCCCAATCGACCTCCCGGAGGAATATGTGCTTCTAAAAGATCTTTCATACTATGCCCAATACCGAAGTTAGTTCTATACATATGGCCAGCAACGAGAAAAATAAATGCAATAGCTAAATGATGATGGGCAATGTCGGTCAGCCATAAACTTTGTGTTTGTGGATGGAATCCCCCGAGAAGGGTTAGAATGGCAGTTCCCGCCCCTTCGTAGGTGCCGAATAAATGACTACTGGAATCGGGGTTCTGGGCATAAAGATTCCACTGACCTGTAAAAAGGGGGCCCAACCCCTGGGGATACGGTAATACATCTAAGAAATTATTCCATCTGACGTACTGCCCCCTTGATCCGGGAATAGCGACATGAACTAAATGCCCTGTCCAAGCCAAGGAACTTACTCCGAATAGTCCTGACAAATGATGATTGAGACGAGATTCGGCATTTTTAAACCACGAAACGCTTGGTTTCCACTTGGGCTGTAGATGTAACCAACCCGCTATTAAGGATATGGCAGAAAGAAATAATAGAAAAAGAGCTCCAGTATAAAGATCCTCATTGGTACGTAAGCCGATTGTATACCACCACTGATAAACACCGGAATAAGCGATATTCACTGGGCCGAGAGCACCCCCTCGAGTAAAAGCTTCTACCGCCGGTTGACCAAAATGAGGATCCCAAATTGCATGAGCAATTGGTCTTACATGTAAAGGGTCCTGTACCCATGACTCAAAATTTCCTTGCCAAGCTACATGAAACAGATTTCCGGAAGTCCACAGAAAGATTATTGCTAACTGCCCGAAGTGAGAAGCAAAAATGTTCTGATAAAGACGTCCCTCAGTAATATCATCATGACTCTCGAAATCATGTGCGGTAGCAATACCAAACCAAATACGACGAGTAGTGGGGTCCTGAGCTAAGCCTTGGCTAAACCTTGGAAATCTTAATGCCATAATGCCTTTCAAATCCTCCTAGCCATTATCCTAGTGCAATAATTCTTGCTAAGAAGAATGCCCATGTTGTGGCAATTCCGCCCAGAAGGTAATGGGTTACTCCTACAGCGCGTCCTTGTACAATGCTCAAGGCTCTAGGCTGAATAGCAGGAGCAACTTTTAATTTGTTATGAGCCCAAACGATGGATTCAATGAGTTCTTGCCAATAACCACGGCCGCTGAATAGAAACATTAAACTAAACGCCCAGACAAAATGAGCGCCTAGGAAAAAAAGGCCGTATGCGGATAATGAGGAACCATAAGACTGAATTACCTGAGATGCTTGTGCCCATAAGAAATCCCGGAGCCACCCATTAATAGTAGTGGAACTTTGCGCAAAGTTCCCCCCCGTGATATGAGTTACCACCCCTTGATCACTTATACTGCCCCAAACATCTGACTGCATTTTCCAACTGAAGTGGAATATCACTACCGAAATGGAATTGTACATCCAGAATAGGCCTAAGAAGACATGATCCCAGGCGGATACTTGGCATGTTCCCCCTCTTCCGGGGCCGTCACAAGGGAAACGAAACCCAAGATTTGCTTTATCAGGTATCAATCGTGAGCTACGAGCAAATAGAACACCTTTCAGTAATATCAATACAGTCACATGGATCGTAAATGCATGAATGTGATGTACCAAAAAATCTGCGGTTCCTAATGGAATAGGTAACAAAGCGACTTTGCCCCCTACAGCCACTAAATCACTACCCCCCCAAGTCAAGCTGGTGCTTGTTGTTGCACCAGGAGCTGTTGCACTAGGTGCTAAAGCATGGGTGTTTTGTACCCATTGAGCAAAGATGGGTTGTAATTGTATAGCGGTATCTGAAAACATATCTTGGGGACGCCCTAAAGCACTCATGGTATCATTATGAATATACAAACCAAAACTGTGAAAGCCTAGAAATATACATGCCCAGTTGAGATGTGATATGATTGCGGCGCGGTGCCTAAGTACACGATCTAATAGATCGTTGTATCGAGTAGTTGGATCATAGTCTCTTACCATAAAAATGGCTGCGTGTGCAGCAGCACCAACTATGAGAAACCCACCAATCCACATGTGATGTGTGAACAACGAAAGTTGTGTACCATAGTCAGTAGCTAAGTATGGATAGGGGGGGCATGGAATACATATGGTGAGCTACAACAATGGTTGAAGAGCCTAACATAGCTAAGTTAAGAGATAATTGAGCATGCCATGACGTTGTTAGGATCTCATAGAGACCTTTATGACCCTGACCTGTAAATGGACCTTTATGAGCCTCTAAAATATCTTTCAGACCGTGACCAATGCCCCAGTTAGTCCTATACATGTGACCAGCTATCAGGAAAAGAATTGCAATAGCTAAATGATGGTGTGCAATATCGGTCAGCCATAGACCCCCTGTTACTGGGTCTAATCCTCCCCGAAAAGTAAGAAATTCCGCGTATTTTGACCAATTCAAGGTGAAAAATGGGGTTGCTCCCTCAGCAAAACTTGGATAAAGTTGAGCCAAAAGATCCCGATTCAAGATAAATTCATGAGGAAGCGGTATCTCCTTAGGATCTACCCCGGCATCTAGAAATTGGTTAATCGGCAAAGATACATGTACTTGGTGTCCCGCCCAAGAAAGAGACCCCAGTCCTAGTAACCCCGCTAAGTGGTGATTTAACATGGATTCTACATCTTGGAACCAAGCCAATTTAGGAGCAGCTTTGTGATAATGGAACCAACCGGCAAAAAGCATTAACGCTGCAAATACCAATGCACCAATTGCGGTACAATAGAGTTGTAATTCGCTAGTTATTCCAGACGCTCTCCAAATCTGAAAAAATCCAGAGGTTATTTGTATTCCTCGGAAACCCCCGCCCACATCACCATTCAATATTTCTTGACCCACTATTGGCCAAACCACCTGGGCGCTGGGTCCAATGTGAGTAGGATCGCTTAGCCATGCTTCATAATTGGAAAAACGAGCACCGTGGAAATACATGCCACTCAGCCAAAGAAAGATGATGGAGAGTTGACCGAAATGAGCACTAAAGACTTTTCGAGAGATCTCCTCCAAATCACTCGTATGGCTATCGAAATCGTGAGCATCAGCATGTAGATTCCAGATCCAAGTGGTAGTATCAGGGCCCTTAGCTATTGTTCTTGAGAAATGACCGGGTTTGGCCCATTCCTCGAAAGAAGTTTTTACGGGATCCCTGTCTACCATAATCTTCACTTCTGGTTCCGGCGAACGAATAATCATTGAGTCCTCCTCTTTCCGGACAACACATACAAAGAGACCCGCCAACTGTCAGTAATTAGTGAACCTCTGAGAGATGGGTATTTATGATTAGTGATTAGTTCCTTTCTTTCCTATCTCCCATCTATTTATTTTCTTTAGTTATTTACTAGAGCAATTATGATATGGAAGTCAATCCGGGCAAGTGTTCGGATCTATTATGACATATCTGGGGGGCGCCCAACGGACCTTTATCTAATAATAAAGCCCCTTCCTCACATGGCATGGCGCAAAAACCATTTTTGGTGCAATCCAATGTATTCATATTTCAATGTATAAATGCCTAGATGAATCCACTTCAGTTTAGATCTTACATATATCTCACATGGAACGTATTTATTACTCTATTACAAATCAAAGAATCATTCATTAGTCATTAAAAAGAAAAAAGAGACATCCCGATATCCCTATTTAGTCAGTCGAGGATATAGCTTTATTAGCATAGAAAAAAGGAATGGAATGTATTCTGTACAGTATCTATATGGTTTATACTTCGGAAGTACCAGACGAAATAGAACGATCTTAGAAGGGATATAATGAAATTCCTTGATTGGCTCTTCCCAGAGGAACGATCCATTTTATTTGATTAATGGATCCAACATAACATGATAATTGAATTAAAAAAAAAAAGAGTGTTCTTATTCGAACCGCCCTGTGATCTTCAACCAATTATGGGCTTCAATATAATTACCTGGAGTAAGCGATATTGCTTGTTTCCAATATTCAGCAGCTTGATCAGACCAAGCCTCCGCAATTTCAGAATCCCCCTGTCGAATGGCCTGTTCTCCCCGGTCGGAATAGGTGGGTCATTTCCTTCCCTTAGAACCGTACTTGAGAGTTTCCTACCTCATACGGCTCCGCCGTCAAGTCTTTTGGTGTCCCATCTTAATCTACCATATCTATAATTGAATGAGATTTCTCGTAAATCTATCCCGGGTTAACCAGAAGAGGTTAATTACATGAGTTTCAAACTCTTTTTTTGATCAAAAATGCGTTTTATCTTTTCTCCCACCTTCAGAAAAATAAAGCATAGGTACCGTACCCCCTCTATCATTAGAATCTTCTGAAAGGTAACTATCTCGGTTTCATATAGGAATTGATATTGATATAGAATCTTTGAAAAAGACTTTCCTCCATAAGAAAGAAAGGACTTACTATCTTTGGGATCTGATGCTACACCGCTGCTCAATACCTTAGTAGATCGACTCTATTACATAAGTTGATTCCTCACTTTTATCTCATATCATAAGATATGATATGTTCTGTAAGCAGTTCTTATTGTATCGGCCCCAAAACCTCTCTAATTGATCTTTACGGCGCTTACCCTATCAATTAAATTAGATCCTTTATCCATGGAATCTAGTATATAGGCCATACCTATTTCTTCATATTTTGGCCTCTATGAAGTCTTTCTTTGCTACAGCTGATAAAAATCGTTGCTTTGGACGATGCATATGTAGAAAGCCTATTTTTTTTTTCTAGTATTGACTAGCGTATTTGATCTTTCTTTCCTTCTTTCTATAGTGGAGATAGTCGCACGTAATGACAGATCACGGCCATATTATTAAAAGCTTGTGGTAAGAATGGGTTTCGCTCTAGCGCCCGGAAATAATATTCCAAAGCCTTCGTATGTTCCCCGTTGCTTGTGTGGATAAGGCCTATGTTATAGAGTATATAACTTCGATCGTAGGGATCAATTTCTAGTCGCGTAGCTTCATAATAATTTTGTAAAGCTTCCGCATAATTTCCTTCGGATTGAGCTGACATCCGTTACGGTCGTTCATTCTATTCAAAGAATCTCCGTTTCAGAACCGTACGTGAGACTTTCATCTCATACGGCTCCTCCCTTCTCTTCTGTGCATAGTAATAAAGGGAATAACCCATGGAATCGGAATCAAAAAAGATTGAAATATTTTCATTATGAACTGATGGGGGCTAGTGTTTTTACAAGAAATCTCTAGCCAGCCTTCCTGTAGGAGGTCTTTTTCTTAACACCAAACGTGTTGATGCTAGATAGAAATGCTCACTCCAACAATTTCTTTGTCCTCAACGCCCTCTATTTGATTTGCAGGAATTAGTCACTTCAACGATCTTCGATGGTTATACGGGTATCCAAAGCACAAACGAGATGGATGTTTGTTGTCCCAACCATTCTTGTTAGTCCCGATCCCAATAAGGAAAAGGGGGTATAATATATAACAAAGTTTTCGTGTTGTTGATTCCTAGGTGTAGTGCTTCTTCCCCTATGCGCCGCCTATTGGTACTGGTGGAGTAGGATTAACCTGCAATACAGAACCTATAGGTGTAACCTTTCGCTCAATGCTAAAATCGATAATTGAAGCATCTGAGGTTGCATCAATCGGGGATACACGACAGAAGGAATTGTTCGATCTCTACTACCCCAAACTTCACCTTCACCAAGCGGAAGTTTATTTAAAGAATTTTTTTTTTGTGTCCTGAACCATGTCCCCTTCTCATAAGACTGAAAGAGGTCAAATCCAATATATAATAATATAATATAATAAGTAAATATAAATAAATAGAATTATATTATATAATTAGAATATATATAAATTTTAATATTAATAAATAAATAAAAAAAAAACGAATCAAATCACACCATCTCTGTAATAGGTAAATGCCTCTTTTTCTCCTGAAGTTATCGGAATTATTCGTAATAAGATATTGGCTACAATTGAGGAGGTCTTATCAAGAAAATTTCCACTTATCCGAGATCTAGGCATAGTTTACAACCCATTCCATAATTCTTCTCATTATCCTCTCCCTCGAGGGAAAATGCTCCCATAAACAAAGGAATTGTACAGTACGAAATCACATAAAAACAGAGTAATTGTAAAAAAAAAAAGACCCTCAAAATTGCCCCTTTTAAGACAGGGATAGATAGGAAATATTGGAATCAGATTGGATTTCAGTCCAATGTGGTATACCAATGAACAGAACTCTTACTCTTTATTTTATCGAAGTTAAGGAATCCAAGAAATTTTCCTACAAATTCTGATCTAACTCGAGGAGTTTTTTTTTTTTTTTATTATTACCCAAAGAGTCAAAAGAATCAAATAAGCATTCCATGATGAAAATAGAATAACCAACCCATCCATTTTGGGCGAATAGCGCGTATCCACAAACAAAACAATACAATGGAAATATTAAAATCATAGGGCGACCCATGAATTTATTTATAATAGATCCATGGGAATAATAGATCCATGGGATAGCTCATGAGAAGAGTTGTTGTTGATAAATCTGAAACTAGAAAGGAATTTTTTAATTCCTATGGACCTCTAAATATAACCATAGTATAAAATACTATAGTATAGTATAGAGTTTGTGGATTCGTCCCAATTCATTGGTTGTTTAATCCGGTATACGGTATAAATATCCGAATAAGATGGAGAGGGTCGTCGTCTTGACAAAGATGAATAGATAGTTTTTTTAATATTAAGTTAATATTAAATAAAAAAAAATGTGTTTTTATCCCTCGAGCCTCGAAGGAAGATCTTTGTTTGACGAAAAGTTTTCGATTTATAATAGATCGGTCGTACCTTTATTGTATTGCAATAAAAAATTCAATAAAATAATATGAATGACTCGCTATTCACCGGGTTTCCGGGCAATAATCCTAAGATTCTGTGGGAAAGGTGGCCGAGTGGTTCAAGGCGTAGCACTGGAACTGCTATGTAGGCTTTTGCTTACCGAGGGTTCGAATCCCTCTCTTTCCGTACCTTGACCTACACCTAATTTACCAACGTTACCAACCACAATGTATCAAATAACAATGGATACCATTATTCCAAGAGTAGGGCCTTTGCTTTCTAGTGATTCTCTATTGCCAATTACTGTGGTAGATAAAATATCGGATCGGAAAGGGTGGACAAGGAATGAGAATCTGACCGCGGATCCACTTGGGATACGAAAAGGATACGAAAATGGGGGAAAATCCGGATTAAATCCCTTAACTTAGTTCTATTTACTTTGTTTGGTGAAACAGGGTAGACAAAATTGTATTGTCCAAAGCTTAATTATTTTATTTTAATTAAGTTTAAGTCTGACGGGAATAATATTCCACGACTAGTAATTCATTGATTTTTAAGCCGATCCATTTACTATCTATTATTTGATTTACTATTCCTTTATATTGGAATGAGTCAAGAGTCAAATGTTTTGGCAATTCCTCGCGGGGGAGATGAATCCACATAATTTTGAATCAGAGCTCTGGATCTTTGTTCATCTCTCGTAGTAATAATATCTCGGGGTTTACACCGATAACTTGGGATATCTACTATACGACCATTAACTAAAATATGTCTATGGTTAACTAGTTGTCTAGCTCCAGGAATGGTCGAAGCCATACCCAATCGAAAAAGGATGTTATCCAAACGCATTTCAAGTAGTTGTAGTAAAACTTGACCTGTTGACCCTTTGGCTTTCCCAGCGATACGAACATATCTAAGCAATTGCCGCTCTGTCAGACCATAATGAAAACGCAATTTTTGTTTTTCTTCTAGACGAATACGATATTGAGATCTTTTCCCGGAACGCGGTTGGTTTCTAAGATCACTTCCGGATCTAGGTCTTTTACTAGTGAGTCCCGGTAAAGCCCCCCAGACGGCGTATTTTTTTGAAACGAGGCCCTCGGTAACGAGACATAAAGACTCCTTATTTTATTGAAATTGGATTTCACAGAATAAAAAAATTAAGACTGAACTAAACGATAAACGAAGCTTAAACTCGCTGAAATACTATAAAGAAGAATGAGATGAATTGTCTCAATAACCAGATTATTTTATATAGTTATATATAGGAAGTTAAGTATCCCTTTCTTGTTCTGTAGAGATCTAACAGCTTCAATCCATTTTTTATTCTTTTTTATTCATAGTTGGGAGTTCCCGTAACATACTATGTTGACCCGACATTTGGAGAAAATTGAAAAGTCTTTTCAATTTCTCTTGATCTCAAGGAGACATTATCAATATCAATATCATCATGGAAAAAATCGAATAAATGGAAAAGCCGGCTATCGGAATCGAACCGATGACCATCGCATTACAAATGCGATGCTCTAACCCCTGAGCTAAGCGGGCTCACATAACAGAAATAGTGCATAGGATTTCGGGAAACTACTGGGACTTAGCTATTAGTAATTAGCTATTTATTTATTTTTTTATTTTATTTATCTATTTATTTATCTATTATTAATATCTATTATTAATAATTAATATAATTATAATAAATAAATAAAGAGTAGTTTGTTTTTATTATTATTATAATTATTATTAATTATTATTATTATATATAATATATATATATATAAATACAATTATATAAATACAAATACAATTATATAAATACAATATCAATATTATATTAATAATACAATATTAATATTAAATAGAATATAATATTAATTATGACAACATTAATATTAATAATGTAATTATTAATATTAATGTTGTTATGTAATAATAAATAATAATATAATATTAATATATTATATTATTAATATTAATTAGATTATATTATGATTATGTAATATTAGTAATATTAATTACTTAATCTTAATAAAATAAACTAAAAAATAAAAATTAGCTTAGTTATATATTCTATATATAGTTATAGAAATTTAGAAATTCTATTTATTTACACTATAGGAATTCCTATAGTATAGGAGATCCTTCCTAAGGAAAGGATAAGATAAAGGAAAGGATAAGATAAAGATAAGGCTGCAGTCCAGAGCATAATGAGACATTCCTCTGGTTTCATTCGGAAAGGGAGGGGATAAGACGATAAAAAAAGAATGAATATCGACCGTTCCAGTATTCCAAATAGCGCTAAAAAAATAAGGGGTGTAAAGACATATATATATATGTGACGTGGGATATATCCATCCATATTGAATTGCGGATACATCAATGATAGAATCATTTCTGATTGGATCATATCAAATATGGGCCCGCCACTCCGATAGGGATGAAAGAAGCTGGTCAAGAAATATAATAGGGACACACCTCTTTGATATAGGAATAAGGGCCTGTATCTAATGAATTCAACGGCTCCAAGATAAATGAAAGAAAAGAAGGGGGGGTCACAATGTGATTTCTTTCTCATAAGGAAGAGGGAGGGGGATATGGCGAAATTGGTAGACGCTACGGACTTGATTGGATTGAGCCTTGGTATGGAAACCTACTAAGTGGTAACTTCCAAATTCAGAGAAACCCTGGAATTAAAAATGGGCAATCCTGAGCCAAATCCTGTTTTCAGAAAAAAAAAAGGATAGGTGCAGAGACTCAACGGAAGCTGTTCTAACGAATGGGTTGACTTTACTACATTGGTAGAAGAATCCTTCTATCGAAACTCCAGAGTGGGATGACCCTAGATATGTACGTATACGTACTGAAATATCAAAGATTAATCACGACCCGAATCCATATTTTTTTTTTCTAAAAATTTCAGAATAATAATTTCAGAAGCAGAAGGAAGAATCGAATAGTCAGTGATCAAATCGACTATCACACCAGAGTCTGATAGATCTTTTTAAGGATGTCTGATAGATCTTTTTAAGGATTGATTAATCGAGTGAGACGAGAATAAAGATAGAGTCCCATTCTACATGTCAATACTGACAACAATGAAATTTATAGTAAGAGGAAAATCCGTCGACTTTAGAAATCGTGAGGGTTCAAGTCCCTCTATCCCCAATAAAAGGCCTATTTGACTCCCTAAGCATTTATCCTCTTTTTTTTTTAT